>NC_091757.1:51263879-51563879 GCF_043380555.1 Nothobranchius furzeri | reverse complement strand
GGTCGGCCCGGGCCGGGTACCGTAGGTTGTTTACATATCTGGGTGGCCTGGTATTTTTCCGGGCCAACCAAGGCTCATTCTCAGCCCTCTTCTCGAGGGGGTCTGCTTCAGGCCGACCAGGGCCAACACACCCACTGCTGACAGCAAATTCACACCTTCCATTAGAGCAAGCCTCTGATTGGTGGGTAGAATCAGCCCACATGGGCTTAAGGCATGCTCAATTCATTATCATGCTGATTACCCAGAAGCTGAAAGTGTCTCTGACTGCATTCCTTGCATACCTAAGCAAGGATGTGTGGAAACAACCGGGCCAGGCTGGGGCCGACTGGGGCTACCCGGCCTGGGCTGACCCGGTACAGATGGGAATGGCCCATAAGGGAAAACCCAGACACCCTGCGGTGAAAACTAATTTCAGTATTCATCTGCCCAAAGCTTGTGACCACAGGTGAGGGTTGGATTGTGGATCGGCCGGTAAATCAAGAGCTTTGCCTTCTGGCTCAGCTCGTTTCACAGATCGGCACAACGCCCGCATCACTGCAGGCGCCTCACCAATCAGATTGCCGATCTTGTGCTCCATCTTTTCCTCACTCGTAAACAAGACCCCAAGATGCTTAAACTCCTCCACTTGGGGAAGGACCTCATCCCTGACCTGGAGAAGGCCTTCTACCCTTTTCCGACTCAAGACCATGGAAGAAAAAGGATGGATGCTTCTCTTTTTTTTTTTTATTTCACACATTTGTTTATTTGGGTCTTTCTTTGTGTTAACAGCTTAGTCTGGTTTTGGTCTCTTATAAAAGCACTTTGTGACTCTGCTTACACTGATCCATTCTGTTTATTTTTCTCTGTAAAACACAAACGCTGCAAAATATACACTGTAAAGTTCCTTAATAATGGGTGAAGAAACACACACAGACAATAGGGAAAGGGAGGCAGGAAGTATTAGGTGTTTTAAAACAAGAAATACAAACAGCAGCAATAAAAAGGGCAATAATGTTTGACTCCTCACTTTAAAATGTGCTCGGGTTATTAATTCTGGAAAGGTCAGCGAAGACAGAATTTCTTGCCATTTCCTTTTACTTCCTGCCTTGTCTTTATAAAATAAAAAATAGGTGTGGTACACACTTTTAAATGTTGCAATTTCCAAACTACAGCTTTTATTTTCGTTAAAAGCGTTAAAAAAACTATTAAATAAAAAACACCAGGGTGAAGAGGCAGAGGGCTCGAGAATGTCCCCATTTGTAATTCCCCAGCTCGCTGCTTCCAGCATCATCAGAATGACTTCTTTTTAACAGCCACTTTGTCTCTCAGAGACGTTTAGAGAGACGGCTGGTGCTGAGGTGACAGAAATGAAAGGCAGACACCAAGCCTCACCTCCTGGCTGCACTCAGAAGCCATTTGAGTGAGCAAAGAGGAGAAGAAGCCAGCGTTCTGGAGCAGCACACGGCCCATGATGCCAAGGTAGGTGGACATCACCACCGGGTATCGCTGCAGAAAACATAAGCAGGAAAAAGCCTTTTGTGTAAAAGTGGTCGTTAAGCTTTAAAAGGAAGGTGTAAGTTAACAATACTGATAATAGAAAAATTCCTGGATTAATGCATACCACAGTACAAAAAAAGATAATGCAGCAAAAGCATCATTTTAGAAGACATCTTAAGTCAAATGTGGTTAAATTCAACTAATATGCATACAAAAGATTTGCTTCTCCAAACCAACCTGGGCCTGGACTTGAAAGACGTGGAGGTAAAACTCACCTCGCCATCCACTATACCTCTGAAGACAGCTGGCAGAAGGGACTGGAACACGTGGGTCCCCAGCACGGGGCTAACCTTTAAAGCTATTTCAACCACCTGCAGAGACACAAGGGGACGATCCTTGAGGGACACTCGTGATGTGTAGCAAAGTGAAACAGACAGCAAAAAACAAACCCAAAGGTCAGTAACAGGATGATGTAAAGAGAGTAAATTATGTCTCTAACGTTAGGAAGAAGAAATATGTTCAAGGTCTCACCTACACTAAGTAGACGGTGGACTGGTCTCATTTAAGTTTTAATTTGGGTGCATTCAGATGACAAAGTTAGAAAAACTTGCTTTATCTGCAGAAATGTGGCTACAAATGTTTACCTAACTTCCTGAAAACAAGAAAATTACATGTTTGGGGGTGATTTCTACTACAAAAAGCTTTACATGCAGATAATTAAATTACTTGAACACGTGAATGTGTGGCTACACTTTGGCATCATTGCAAGACTGATGCTAAATGTTTGCTACGTAAGGCCGAATGATGGCAAAGGACAAAAAAAATCAGTGTTTTTTATTACTAATTAACACATAGGGACTCTCCACCATTTGACCTCAGAACTGAAGAAGCCTGTCGGATGAGAGGTGAAACGTCTTCAAGCAACTCAAAGAAGTCCAGACGCTTTTCTTTCAAGCTCATTAGACTACAATTAACACATACCCTCTTTTTATCTTAAAGGTGTGGAACACAGTGGTCTCTAGTGGGACTGAATGCCTTCTAAGAGACATAACACCTGTTTACTAGGGCTGCCACGATTAATCGACTAATAGTCAACTAATCTGGCGATTAGTCGACTATTAACCCTCCCACTGTCTTCATGGGTGACACTGCAAAGAAAGTTTACCATTGAGCAGGATTGATGGTTTATCCCTTGAGGTCCACGTGGCAGGGGTGAGGTGGTGCTCCCTCCTCACCCCTGCCATGTGGACTTCAAGGGATAAACCATCAATCCTGCTCAATGGTAAACTTTCTTTGCAGTGTCACCCACGAAGACAGTAGGAGGGTTAAAATAGTCGTTTGGGGCAGTCCTACTGTTTACCATCAGTGAGTGTGGGGTTGCAGTGTCTCCTGCGAGCTAATACTACAGCGCAGACAATTGTAATTCAATTCAAAAATACAGTACTTTATTAATCCCAGAGAGAAATTGATTGCTGTAGTCAAATATGATATTTGATTAACTCTGTATAACACCTCTCAAATATCAAGGTTGGTCTTGCAAAGTTATCTAGTTTGCCCAGAATAAGAACTGTTTGTCTTCAGCAAATTGTTTTGTTTTCTTTGAGCACTCAATCGTCAGCTGAACACAAACCAAGCAAGCAAGCGACAAAAGTAAAGTAAAACTACGAATTTAGAATAAAGATATGATGTATCATTTAGTGTGTTTTTGTACTTCATAAAAGAGTGTGTGTACAAGAAGCTAATTTACCTTCAGCACCTGGACCTGTCCTTCATTTGTGATGTCCTTTAGCAGATCGCAAAAGGACCGACACAACGATTCCCCATAGTTCTGTTTAAATTTAGAAAAGCACACGGAAATATTTTGATAATTAGTTAAATTTATGGCAGAATAGGTGCGTTTGGGTGAGTTTTACTCACCTGAAGGAACTCCGTGGCAGCCAGGTATATGTAGGCATTAACAATCTGGAAGCAGGTACGGAGATTCTCTGCGCTCAACTCTGAAACAAAAACATGTGGTAACCTTTGCTGATTTGGCCTAATTTAGTTCAATTAAAGGGACTAAATCATGCTAAATCCACTGTTTTGACCATGCGATATTGTTTTGTCTCATCAAACACACCCTCAAAGCAGTTTTCAGCTGTACACTTGCATTTCGCTCTCTGAGTTGCAGCTGCTGCAGGCCTACCAAGCCTTTGCAAACACAAGAATGGAGAAGATTTGCATCATCATGTCCCACTCCTCCACATCCAGTTAGTGTTGAATTTGGACTTCTCGTCCCCTGGACTGTAAACACTAACGCCCAGTGGGTAATTTATTCTTTGCAGTGAAGAAGAACTGATTTCTTATCTAGTCTGCACTTTTGATAATGCCTAGAACCCAAAAATAAATGTTTGGCTGCAAAAGGTTGAGGCATTTATCCAGTCTTCCTAAAGAAGAGTTTAATCCTTTTATGTCTTTTTTAAAATATATTTTTCTGAATGCAGTTGCTGCCAACATCTGAATATGTTATATGGAAATGTAAACTTCTGTTTTATTTCCTGTGTTCGGTAAAATTTTGAAAAACAAACAGTTAAAAAATAATAATGATGTGACTGTGATATCACAGGCTCCTAGTGAAACCACCGCCAAAACCCCCAAGGGGGTTTTCAGATTGATGACTTCTTCAAACCGGCCCCACTCCAATGTTAAAACCACCCGATGGATAGGCCAGAGCGGTGAGAACTAAAATGCTAACCGCTACCAGAATGGTTTTGAGTGTAGTGGGTGAGCATCAGGGATAGACTGGGACACAAATTTAGGCGGGAGTTTGCAACCATCTCAGTTGCTTTTTCTTCGTCCGTCCGTCTGTCCGTCCGTGCGTGCGTGCGTCCGTCCGTCCGTCCGTGCGTGCGTCCGTCCGTCCGTCCGTGCGTCCGTCCGTCCGTCCGTGCGTGCGTGTGTCCGTCCGTCCGTCCGTCCGTGCGTGCGTGCGTCCGTCCGTCCGTGCGTGCGTGCGTGTGTGTTAGCAGCTAATTTTCTAACTGAGAATCTTCATGTCCTACGTTGCTTTGCTGGAAATCTGGGGTTATGTCATTAACTCATTTACTGCCGGCCGTTTCCTGATAAGAACTCTGCCGACGTTTGAGCATTTTTACTGACCATGTAAACACCAAAACTACCAAGAGACAGAGTAAACTCACTCCTTACGTAAGGAAGAATCGGCGTGTTTCTAGTCTTTTCTGTTCTTTCACAATCTGTTGTCCAAGTGTGAGCTGCTGAAGCATTTCCCAGTTAGCGTCTCGCTTTAGGCATAGCGGCCTACCAAAACAATCTGATACATGGATCGTCCACTTCCTTCTTCATGACCTTCACCACTCTCTCTTTATTCTGCTCTCCCCACCTATTCCACCTTCCTCTGGATCCATTGATTTCCCTCTTTCCTATTCACTCTCTCTTTCTTAACATTTTTTTCTTTTAAATCGCAATTGCATATTTTTGCTCATTTTAAATATATTTTTAAACATTTTCTAAATGCTTTTTTTATATTTTTACAGTTAGCGCTTCGTGATTTTTATCTTGAGAAGCGCTATAGAAATGATATTTTCTTCTTCTTCTTCCTGATCATGTGACATGTAACAAGCGCGGATGGAAATCAACTGTAGAGCCATGATGTTTACTCTCAATGTGGGCGAGCGCGTTCCCAGGCTCACCCTGTTAAAAGGACGCAAGTCGTCAATGGAAGTGAATGAGAGTGGAATTCACACAGCTGGAGGCGGGACTTCATCGAATACAAGCGTCTTATTTCCAGGTTGATAAAATGTCTCAAGAGATTTATTTTACTTAATTTTGAGGACCATTCTTCATAAACTTATTTGTTTACTTGTTTAAATCCTTTTAACTGGAATAAATTAACAAATCATCATAATTTCCCAAATTAAAAACAAAAAGTAAGGGGGGTAAAAACTACTTTTAATCGAATAAAAATAAACAAGTCAGTCACGATAAAATAAATGAGCATTGCAGAAACCACATCACAAGCCTCGAAGAAAGTTCATAAGGTTGTCCAGCTGCCAAAATGAATAGAGAGGTTGTGAGCCCACTAATGAAGAAGTGGCTCTAAATTATTAAGCATGGGCTGCAAGATCATTATCATGGCATTTATTATCTGCTACTTTGCCTCAGCCTCAGCTCTGCTGTCTAAGCTCATGTTAACAAACAGGGTGAAGGCTCGCAGGTTGGGGCTGGATGGAACATGTGGATTTGCTCAGAGGACAAGATCAGTGACGTACTGAAACACACCCTGACACTTCAGAGGCTCACAGCACTCAAAGGTTATTTAGTCACGGTGCTGGATTCAAGCAGGAGTTAAAAACAGCAGCAAATAGAAACCTCTAGAGAACTCTAGTGTCTTTTGTTAAATCACAACATGAGTGGCCAGAACATTTTAACACGAGAGGGTGCACACTCACACTAGAGTAACTGCCAAAGAAGAGTAATGCATCAATATATAAAATGACCTCATGGCAACACACCTGAGAATACACAGCAGATGATGATGTGCACAAGTTGTTGTTTACATGTAACACTCCTAAACCTTTGTGGTACCAAGCCTCAACAGTAAATGTTAACAACGCTTGAAGTTGTGTAATGACTACACGAGGATGCTCAGAGAGTTGTGACTCAAAAATACTGTTATGTTATATAGTCTACAGATTCACCCTCGCATGCTTTCATGTTCCATGTATAAAGTTTCACTCCTTAATGAGTGCAACTTCAGTTTGACGCTACCATTTCCTTCATATAAATGTTACCCAACAAATTAGCAAATAACATATGTTCACGGACCGTTTTTGTTGAAAGCAGCACTAAAGAGTGTTTTAAACTTTAAGCTATTGTTTTCAAACTGGTTTTGGTGATTCTTGAGGTAGAAAGGTGATCAACTTTACATTGTACAGCATTCTGCAGCCTTCTACTGACCAGAAACTGCAATTAACAGTTTTGTGGCACGGGTAGGAACACTAGTTGGAGGTCACCACCAGCTTTGCAACATTAGCCTTTTACTCTGCCGATGGCTCATATAAAAGCTAGCAGTTAAGATTTTATAGTTCACAGACCACCAATAAAAAAACACAAGTAGAGGAAAAATTATTCAGCTTTTTTTGTTGGGATCATGATGGAGTCAGAAAGTAAGAGTAATGTTTTTGGAGGTGAGGCAAAGAGCTAAAGCCAGAGTGAACATTGATGCAAACTAAACAAATTTGAGAGAGCTGAAGGAGGCTAAAAAAATCATGGACTGATGATGACTTTTGTTGCTACTCGGCTTGTAAGTTAAAATATTTTTCGTTCAACAGCGTGGCTCTTTTTACTTCGTGGCTTCTTTTGTTTAAGTTAGCTCATGTTAGCGTTAGCTCATTGTTAGCACTAGCTCTTTTTTTCTCTTTATTTGTTTCATTCAAAGAGTAAATATATATATATATATATATATATATATATATATATATATATATATATATATATATATATATATACACAAACAACATAAAAAACATCCATAAACATGAACACCAAACAATTTGAATGAAAAGGGGCAGAAGGAAGAAATATCTTATATTATCTGCCCCTAACTTTTAAATAATGCTTCCATCCAATTCTCAATAAACAACAAAACAAAACAAACCACAGATTCATTTTATATTCTTGTAACTTACAGACCTAATCAGACACCAACTGAATTTAGGTTATTGCAGTTCTGTAATACACTTGATTTGATACATTTTTTAAATATATTTAGTGACTTTGATTCTCGCCTCCTTGAACCGTCACCTTATCGAGGTGGAGGAGTTTGAGTGCCCTAATGATCCTAGGAGCTATGTTGTCTGGGGCACTTAGTGCCCCTGGTAGGGTCTCCCATGACAAATTGGTCTTAGGTGAAGGGTGAGACAAAGAACGGTTCGAAGGATCTTTCATGGCGGTTAAAACGAAGAGTCGGAGTACCCGGCCCGGAGGGTTACCGGGGTCCCACCCTGGAGCCAGGCCTGGGGTTGGGGCCCGTGAGCGAGCGCCTGGTGGCCGGGCTTTCGCCCATGGGGCCCGGCCGGGCCCAGCCCGAACCGGATACATGGGCTCGTCCAACTGTGGACCCACCACCCGCAGGAGGAACATGAAGGGTCCGGTGCAATGTGAATCGGGTGGCATAGCAAGGCGGGAGCCTTGGCGGTCCAATCCCCGGACAAGAAAACTAGTTTTTGGGACATGGAACGTCACCTCGCTGGCGGGGAAGGAGCCGGAGCTTGTGGCAGAGGTTGAGCGGTACCGGCTAGATATAGTCGGACTCACCTCGACACATTGCATTGGCTCTGGAACCCGAGACCTGGAGAGGGGTTGGTCACTCTACTTTGCTGGAGTTGCTCCGGGTGAGAGGCGGAGGGCTGGGGTTGGCTTTTTGTTAGCCCCGAGACTCTCTGCCTGTGTGTTGGGGTTTACCCCGGGGGACAAGAGGGTAGCTTCCTTGCGCCTTCGGGTCGGGGAACGGGCCCTGACTGTTGTTTGTGCTTATGGGCCAAATATCAGTTCAGAGTACCCACCCTTTTTGGAGTCCCTGGGACGAGTGCTAGATAGTGCTCCATCAGGGGACTCCATTGTCCTGCTGGGGGACTTCAATGCTCACGTGGGCAATGACAGCTTGACCTGGAGGGGTGTGATTGGGAGGAACGGCCCACCTGATCAGAACTCGAGCGGTGTTTTGTTATTGGACTTCTGTGCAAGCCGCAGTTTGGCCATAACGAACACCATGTTCGAACATAAGGATGCCCACCGTTACACTTGGTACCAGGGCAGCCTAGGTCACAGGTCGATGATAGATTTTGTAGTCGTATCATCTGACCTGCGGCCGTATGTTTTGGACACCCGAGTGAAGAGAGGGGCGGAGCTGTCAACTGATCACCACCTGGTGGTGAGTTGGATCAGATGGCAAGGGAACATGCCGCGTAGACCTGGCAGACCCAAACGCATAGTGAGGGTCTGCTGGGAACGCCTGGCAGAAGAACCTGTCAAGACGGTCTTCAACTCCCACCTCCGGCAGAGCTTTGACCACGTCCCGAGAGCAGTGGGGGACATTGAGTCCGAGTGGGCCTTGTTCCACTCTGCGATTGTCGAGGCGGCTGTTGCTAGCTGTGGTCGTAAGGTGGCCGGTGCCAGTCGTGGTGGCAACCCCCGTACCCGCTGGTGGACACCAGAGGTTCGGGGAGCCGTCAGGCTGAAGAAGGAGGCCTACAGGGCGTGGCTGGTCTGTGGGTCTCCGGAGGCAGCAGACAGGTACCGGATAGCCAAGCGGGGTGCAGCAGTGGCAGTTGCCGAGGCAAAATCTCGGGCGTGGGAGGAGTTTGGTGAGGCCATGGAGAAAGACTATCGATCGGCTCCAAAGAGGTTCTGGCAAACTGTCCGGCGCCTCAGGAGAGGAAGGCAGCAACTCGCTCACACTGTTTACAGTGGGGATGGGGAGCTGCTGACGTCAACTGAGGCTATAGTCGGACAGTGGAAGGAATACTTTGAGGAGCTCCTCAATCCCACCAATGCGCATTCCGAGGAGGAACCAGAGCTGGGAGGCCTGGGGATGGACTGTCCGATCTCGGGGGCAGAAGTTGCTGATGTAGTCAAACAACTACACAGCGACGGAGCCCCGGGGGCGGATGAGGTTCGTCCTGGGTATCTCAAGGCTATGGATGTTGTAGGGCTGTCATGGTTGACACGTCTCTACAACATTGCGTGGTCATCGGGGGCAGTTCCTAGGGAGTGGCAGACCGGGGTGGTGGTCCCCATCTTTAAGAAGGGTGACCTGAGGGTGTGTTCCAACTATAGGGGTATCACACTCCTCAGCCTCCCTGGAAAGGTCTACTCCAAGGTACTGGAGAGGAGGGTCCGATCGATAGTTGAATCTCAGATAGAGGAGGAGCAATGTGGTTTTCGTCCTGGCCGTGGAACTGTGGACCAGCTCTATACCCTTGCAAGGGTGATGGAGGGGGCATGGGAGTTTGCCCAACCAATCCACATGTGCTTTGTGGATTTGGAGAAGGCTTATGACCGTGTCCCCAGGGGCACCCTGTGGGGGACGCTCCAGGAGTATGGGGTGGGTGGCTTTCTGTTAAGGGCCATTCAGTCCCTTTACCAGAGGAGCGTGAGTTTGGTCCGCATAGCCGGTAGTAAGTCGGACCTGTTCCCAGTGAGGGTTGGACTCCGCCAGGGCTGCCCTTTGTCACCGGTTCTGTTCATCACTTTTATGGACAGAATTTGTAGACGCAGCCGTGGTGTGGAGTGTGTCGAGTTTGGTGGCAGGAGAATCTCGTCTCTGCTTTTTGCGGATGATGTGGTCCTCCTAGCTTCATCCAGCTCTGACCTTCAGCTCTTGCTGGGTAGGTTCGCGGCCGAATGTGAAGCGGCTGGGATGAGGATCAGCACCTCCAAATCTGAGACCATGGTTCTCGACCGGAAAAGGGTGGCTTGCCACCTCCGGGTCGGGGGAGAGGTCCTACCTCGAGTGGAGGAGTTTAAGAATCTCGGGGTCTTGTTCACGAGTGAGGGTATGAGGGATCGGGAGATCGACAGGCGGATTGGTTCGGCGTCTGCAGTGATGCGGACGCTGAGCCGATCTGTCGTGGGGAAGAGGGAGCTGAGCCAGAAAGCCAGGCTCTCGATTTACCGGTCGATCTACGTCCCAATCCTCACCTATGGTCATGAGCTTTGGGTAATGACCGAAAGAATGAGATCGCGGATACAAGCGGCCGAAATGAGTTTCCTCCGTAGGGTGGCCGGGCTCAGCCTTAGAGATAGGGTGAGGAGCTCGGACATTCGGGAGGGACTCGGAGTAGAACCGCTGCTCCTCCGGATCGAAAGGAGCCAGTTGAGGTGGTTTGGGCATCTGGTCAGGATGCCTCCTGGACGCCTCCCCGGGGAGGTGTTTCGGGCATGTCCTGCCGGCAGAAGGCCCCCGGGTCGACCCAGGACACGTTGGAGAGGTTACATCTCCAATCTGGTCCGGGAACGCCTTGGGGTCCTGCCGGAGGAGCTGGTGGACAAGGCCGGGGAGAGGACGGCCTGGAGCTCCCTAGTTGGGATGCTGCCCCCGCGACCCGGACCCGGATAAGCGGAGGAAGACGAGACGAGAGACGAGACTTTGATTCTTTTAGGTCTTTGCTAAGGTTGTTCCATATTCTCACGCCATTTACAGAGATGGTCATTTCCTTCATTCTGGTTCTAAATTTCGGTTTTTTAAATACTTCAAGTCCATTTAAGAAATAATTACTGACTCTTTTTTCAAACATTTTCTGAATGTTGGTGGGCAACGTATTGGTTTTAGCTTCATACATTGTTTGCAATATTTTCATATTCACTAGATCATAAAATTTCAGTAGTTTATATTTGATGAATAACGGATTGGATGGACCTCTATAGTGATTGTTATTAATGATTTCCAATGCTCTTTTCTGTAGAATAAACAGTGGTTGTGTATGAGTTTTACATGTGGATCCCCATATTTCTACACAGTAAGTCAACTATGGAACAATTAGCGAGTTATATAAAGTCCGCAATCCAGAACTATTCAGTAAAACCTTAACTTTATGTAGTACTGCAATGGCTTTGGCAATTTTACCTCTGATATAACCTATGTGTGACTTCCAGGTGATAGCTTCATCAAACATGACTCCTAAAAATTGTTTCTTTCACCCTTTGAATGTCCAAACAATATAACATTTGTTTTATTATGATTCAGTGAAAGTCTGTTTATGTCAAACCAGTTGTTAACTTTTATCAGTTCGTACTGCTACAGCAGGCTGTGGCTGGGTTGTTTACAACTGTTGTAATTTGGCTTTCTTCCAGTATGAGGGAGCAGCAGGGACACTTTAACTGTCTACTTAATGAGAATGTACAGCAAAAAAAGGCTAATGGAAAATATGACTTATACACAGATCATAAAATAAATCAAATTCAGCTTCAATCCTCAACTCGACTGCTCTGAAATTTTCATCTGGAACTTTTTTACTCTCTCCGTAGACTCGCCCCCACACCATTCGGTGAAATTAAACAAATTTAATGCAACACTTATTCAGTGAGTTTTCATTTGCAGGAAGAATTACCAAAATACAGTTTAAAATCAACAATTATAAATATTGTATTACCAGTTGGTCCTATACGAGCTCGGCTGCTGTTGGGCCAATTGAAGTATGCTACAAAAGAGCATTGAAAATATTAGATAAAAAACCTCTCTCATATCACCACTGTCAAATTTTAGATAAATACAAGTTTTTAAATTTTACTAATTTTAAATTATTTAAATCAGCCTGTTTAATATATAAAGTTATACATGGTCTGGCACCACCACCAATGAGTGATTTTATTAAACAAAAGTCTAGCAGTGTTGCCTTGTCTCGACTGACTCGAGCCACTGCTAGAGGAGACTGTGAACTGACATTCAGGTGGACTACCTTTTCACAGACTGCTCTGTCATACCAGAGAGTGACCTTCTGGAATAGTCTTCCACTATCTGTGAGGGAAAGTACCAATCTAAACATCTTTAAGAGTCGCTTAAAACAGCGGCTGAGGGACACACAAACATGTGATCATGTCTAATACTTATATTTTTTATTTGTCCGGGAAAAGAGTTGGTACAGTATTAAAAGGGAAACAACTGCTAGTGTAATGGGTGAATGTAATCTCACGACAGTCAGGGCATATGCAGTATCGGGGTTTGTGCAATACAACTGACGTGTTTCCGTTATTACTGTCTATGTTGTTCTCTGTGTCCACTTTCTTTGACATTTGTTTGTGTTAGTATAATGGGATGACTGTTTTTGTCTCTGTCACATGACTTGTAAATACTATCTCTGTATGTTTACACTACTTTGTGTCTAACATCAACCTGCCGGAGGGTCTGCAGATGGAAATTAGCCCAAGGCTATAATCTGGCATATTTACATTTATTGAAATGTTCATTAAAATGTATTGCCCCTCTTCCTAAATAAATAAATAAAATGTCTATAATTTATGCATTATCTTTAACCATAAATTTTATTGCAAACAAATAATGACCTGCATTATAATTAAAGTAATCAACTGTCTCATTTATACACATATAGTCTTTACAACATTTAGTTTAGGCCAGAACACAGATGTTGGGGATAAATATAGAGTTAGAATGGGTGTTTGAGGAAATAAATAAACAAACAAACAGGTTGTAAAAGCAAGGTTGAGGGGGATGACAATAGAAAAATATGACATATAAAAATAAAAATTGGCTCCAATTTGCAAAAACACAGTCGAGGAAATACTAATTTGGATCATGTAGACAGTAAGACATGCCCTTAATAAAACGAGAATGTAAAAGAATAAATATAGTGAAGAAAGTTAAAAGTTGCACAACAGCAAACAGGAGGAGAATGGGAAAATAGAGTGCTGATAAAAGTACAAGAACACCTAAAATAGCCAACATGCTTAATGTCAAAACGTTTACCAAAAAGTGAGAATGCTGAGGAAGAAACGAGAGAAAAGTGTGATCCTAACAAAGATGGACAAAGACGAAGAGACACTCATGCCTCCTTCCTGACAGAAACAAAACTACCAGATAGATGGAGAAAAACAACCCTTATAGAGTCTACAAACACACCCAAAACAACATCTTTAAGAATCCGTTTTAAGGTAACACAAGATGACAGCAAAGAAAAAACACAAAGAATGCATAAAAACTTATAAACAGTTAAAATACATAAAACATCAAATGAACCCATATTTGCTGCAATCATCCCCATTTACCCATTTAAAAAGATGAATAAATCAACAAGTTCAAAAATTTGGATCCTAAAACATGAAAAACAAAATAAGTGTTTATTGGGTTTTTTTTTTGTTTGTTTGTTTTTTGGAACAAGATGCTCCAGGGGAATGTGTTAACTTCCAATTTAGAGGGACATAAACGTAAAATTTTCCCCAAATATCTTATATTAAACTCTAAATTTGACTGGTGTAAAACACCGAACCCTGAGCTAACACCACAAACATTCACCATGGTTTGTATGAGAGGAATAACACTCCATGGTGAGCAGTGATCGAAGAGCACACTCGGACCATGCTGGTGCATACAGGTGACATTAATGTTGATGTATGCCATATATTTTCTTGGGCATCTGTCCGCCATAATAAAGTAACGGGGATAATGTATGCAACCATCTGTTCTTCGGTCAAGTGCACGATGGATCCCAGGGCCCATTTAGTCATCGCATCAGCTTATATGAATATTCAACAGTACACATATCATATGGAGCCAAATTAGGGTAAATTCAAGACGTGTGCCAACACACAGAATGAGCACAACCATGGATTTAGAACTCCAACGAGCAACTTGCAAACACACAACTAAGCAGAAAAGTCTAAGTAACTTCAAATGAGGAGTGACGCTATTGTTGTACTTTGTCACTATTTGCAATATTCCGTAGCATGGATAATGGAATTGAAAAGACAGAAAAGATGAAAGCTTCACAGAAATAAATTGTTTTCTTTGGTCAGACCATTTGTTTCCTTCCCCTAGAGAAGGAGTAAATGCATTAGATTGCTCAACAGTGGTTGGAAAAGAACATTTGGGGTTCCTGGAAATAGGAAACACAAATCTAGGAGCGTGCTGCAGATAGTACGACACTGTTTGGAATCATAACATACACGAAATCCCAGAGTCCTGGGTGGATTAGCTTTATTTCAGGAGACATTTTAAAGTAATGATCTGGATTCAAATTTTCTAAACAAAGGTTAGTAAATTATCTGCATTAGGTACATTTAACAAAAGAATGTATTCGGGTAGCAACATTGATTTTGTGGTTCAACTCTTAACCGGCCTCGTTGTTTTGCCCAAAAGATTAAAGCGAATAGTAATGAGAATGTAAAAGTTTAGAAACTTAAGTTACTACATAATGCAAAGTTACTTGACCAATACTGATTCAATGGGGCAGAAAGCCCAGCACCACAAGGATGTTTAAATCTCGCGTGGCTTCAGTCTGGTGCGAGATGAGTGAACTGCTCTCACAGCAAACCCCCCGGCGACAGCTTATCGACTCCTCTGATATTGCTTTGAGCCGAGATGCCACTACTAAGTCCCCAAAGGCTCAGATTGGCATGACCAGTGAACAGGCTTTTCCAAGTGTGTTAAGAATCACTGTATAACCCCAGGACCTATTCAAATGGCAGGCAAACCACAGAAGGATGAAACAGAACCTCGAGTTGATGTACTCAGCGAGAAATCAGGAGAGTAACTGGTTCTGTTAGTTGTAGCATGGAGCACTTGTCCTTCAATTGTAGCACTCTTCATTAACTGCAGCGAATAAAGATTAAGCAAGTTTCCTTTGGCCAGGATCTTCAACAAAACTGAACATACTAATATGTGCTTTATGATAAAGTTAGTTTCTCCATGACAAGTGGCTAAAAGCAACACTTGTCTAACATGAAAGAGATGTCTATTATTTATCCATCCATTTTTGTCCGCTTATCTGGAGTCAGGTCGTGGGGGCAGCAGCCTTAACAGAGAGGCCCAGACTTCCCTCTCCCCATCCACTTGGGCCAGCTCCTCTTGGGGAGTCCCAAGGCATTCCCTGGCCACCTGAGAAATATAGTCCCTCCAGCGTTTCCTGGGTCCTCCTATAGGTCACCTCCTGGTTGGATGTGCCTGGAAAACCTCACCAGGGAGGCATCCTAACCAGATACCTAAACCACCTTAACTGGCTCCTCTCGATGTAGAGAAGCAGCAGATTTACTCAGAGCCCCTCCCAGATGACCGAGCATCTCACCCTTTCTCTAAGGGAGCCCAGAGATTCGGCGGACAAAACTCATTTCAGTCGCTTGTATCCGCAATCTCATTCTTTTGGCCTTTTATTGTTTCTAATATTGATGATTTTGGCATACAGCTCATGAAACCCCAAAATTCCCATCTAAAAATTAGCATATCATGAAAAGGTTCCCTAAACGAGCTATTAACCTAATCATCTGAATCAACTAATTAACTCTAAACACCTGCAAAAGATTCCTGAAGCTTTTAAAAACTCCCAGCCTGGTTCATTACTCAAAACTGCAATCATGGGTAAGACTGCCGACCTGACTGCTGTCCAGAAGGCCATCATTGACACCCTCAAGCAAGAGGGTAAGAAACAGAAAGAAATTTCTGAACGAATAGGCTGTTCCCAGAGTGCTGCATTAAGGCACCTCAGTGGGAAGTCTGTGGGAAGGAAGAAGTGTGGCAGAGAACGCTGCACTACGAGAAGAGGTGACCTGACCCTGAGGAAGATTGTGGAGAAGGACCGATTCCAGGCCTTGGGGGACCTGCGGAAGCAGTGAACTGAGTCTGGAGTAGAAACATCCAGAGCCACCGTGTACAGGCGTGTGCAGGAAATGGGCTACAGGTGCCGCATTCCCCAGGTCAAGCCACTTTTGAACCAGAAACAGCGGCAGAAGAACCTGACCTGGGCTACAGAGAAGCAGCACTGGACTGTTGCTCAGTGGTCCAAAGTACTTTTTTCAGATGAAAGCAAATTTTGCATGTCATTCGAAAATCGAGGTGACAGAGTCTGGAGGAAGGCTGGGCAGAGGAAAATGCCAAAATGCCTGAAGTCCAGTGTCAAGTACCCACAGTCAGTGATGGTCTGGGGTGTCATTTCAGCTGCTGGTGTTGGTCCACTGTGTTTTATCAAGGGCAGGGTCAATGCAGCTAGCTATCAGGAGATTTTGGAGCACTTCATGCTTCAATCTGCTGAAAAGCTTTATGGAGATGAAGATTTCATTTTTCAGCACGACCTGGCACCTGCTCACAGTGCCAAAACCACTGGTAAATGGTTTACTGACCATGGTATTACTGTGCTCAATTGGCCTGCCAACTCTCCTGACCTGAACCCCGTAGAGAATCTGTGGGATATTGTGAAGAGAAAGTTGAGAGACACAAGACCCAACACGCTATGGAAGCATCCTGGGCCTCCATAACACCTCAGCAGTGCCACAGGCTGATCGCCTCCATGCCACGCCGCATTGAAGCAGTCATTTCTGCAAAAGGATTCCCGACCAAGTACTGAGTGCATAACTGAACATAATTATTTGAAGATTGACTTTTATTGTATTAAAAACACTTTTCTTTTATTGGTCGGATGAAATGTGCTGATTTTTTGAGATAGGGTTTTTGGGTTTTCATGAGCTGTATGCCAAAATCATCAATATTAGAAACAATAAAAGGCTTGAACTGCTTCAGTTGTGTGTAATGAATCTAATAAATATGAAAGTCTAATGTTTATCAGTACATTACAGAAGATAATGAACTTTATCACAATATGCTAATTTTCTGAGAAGGACCTGTACTATGAAAACAATTAAAATGACACAGATCTGGCATGGAAGAGCACAATCACCTCACCCACACAGATACTTTCATAACCATCTAGCCAAAACAACAGCTGCTGAGGCACTGATTTAGTTTTGCTAAGTGCATACTTTAAAGCTCTGTGGCTAAATTCACTCTGATTATCGAAATTAACGAGACCTCAAGCCTCTCATCTGACTCGGACAACAGCCCGTTGTTGACACCGCAACAGTTGAGTTGTGAACCTTCAAACTTATTTCTGCCTTTTATGTATGTGATTGCCAACAAGATGAGTTAAATAAATTGATAAAAATTACATCCAGATTATGTGTTTTGAGTTTCTAACCCCAACTTATGGAAGTCAGAAGACTGGAGCTAAAATAAAAAGGCTTAAAATGCAGAAATGCACATTCCCCTCCTGGTAATTTCTACACTTTAGTTAAACAACTGGGGATAATTTGACAGTGCTGATGACGGCCTTAAAGAGGACACAGGATGTTCTTTTGAAACGTGCTTACAATAAGTGCAGCTGAGATGAACAAGAAGGGAGGAAAAAAGTGTGGCATTTGAATTTTAAATTGAGCAACCAAAAAGCACACCCATTCCACAGCATGACAATTTTTACATTAGCATAAGAAGGAGCTTATTAAAGACCTTTCTAGAGATGAATAAAAAAGAACCCCAGCATTACTAAAAATACAACTCATTTAGCCAGATGTTGGTGTAAACACAGGAGAAAAAAACATGAAAAAAAGTAAAAAAGCCAGCCCTACAAATATAAAAGTCAGAAATTCCCTTGGCGTTTGAGCCGATTTGAGTCTTTAATAAGTTATGGATGGGTACTCATGCCTGATAGAAGCGATGAAAAGGCAGAAATCAGCTTTACTGGTTCCCCATGTTTGAAAGAACACCAATGATGAAAAGGCTAAATACTCTCAGCAGTGTGCCCAGAACAGGAAAGAAAGAACATCTTCAAATCTGCACTTTGTTGCAGTTCAGGGATTAATTGAGTAAATAAAGCTGGGGAACTTTCAATTTCAAAAGGAAATCAACCCTAAAGTTTTCCTTTGATAAATATACTCAACAGGTATTTGACAGTTGTGACCGTCTCTTCTCTCCTTGCAATATGATCAAATAAATCAAATGTCTATAATGGTGACAGCTATAATAAAAGTCGTTACTTACAGTTGAGAGACCTGAAATAAAAAGGCTGTCGTCTAATGAGGATGTCTCGATTGATCCATGAAGCACATTAGCTGGCCACTTAGGTGTGAGAGCTTTCGGATGCCTTTAGTGGAGACGTATTGATGAGATCTTGGCTGTACTGACAGTGTGGCTGGTGAGCAATGCTTGTTCTTCTATTGATTTGTAACTGCTGGGACGTCAGTATGGCAATGTTTCAGGTGTGTGTTAACCGTTGTATAGAAAACTTCAGATCGCCTATTTAAAGTTCACAAATCCATGTAAAAGGATCATTTGAGCATTTTTCGGCCATCACAGACAAATCTTTGATCATGAATTAAAAAAGGGTGAGCATGACTCGCAGGTCTGTGGTCGTCATATCGGACACCACGCTGCAGCTCTCTACTGGCCGCACTTGACTGCATTTTACAGTTTTGTGGAGCGGTTAGGTGTCCTAGGAGGCACTCTTTAATATGCATTACAGCCGTTAGCTATTTTTGCGCAGTTAGCTTTTCCTGTTTGATGATCATTACTAAAAAGTACAAGAAGATGAAAAAGAAGTTTGCTTTTCTGTTGAGATCATGGCAGAGCCAAGAAGTAAAAGTAAGCGTAATGTCTTTGGAGGCGAATCAAAGAGCTAAAACCGGAGTAAACATTGGTGTGGCCTAGGGATCAGGACCTTCTATCGGTGTGCCATTGAGAGCATCCTCACTGGATGCATCTCCGCCTGGTATGGCAACAGCACCGCTTACAACCGTAAAGCTCTCCAGAGAGTAGTGCGGTGTGCAGAAAGGATTATTGGAGGTGAGCTTCCCTCCCTCCAGGACATCTATAAGAAGCGGTGCCTGAGGAAAGCGGGGAGGATCATCAAGGACTCAAGTCACCCCAGCCATAAACTGTTCAGACTACTTCCATCAGAAAGGAGGTTCTGCAGCATCCGGTCCAGAACCAGCAGACTGAGAGACAGCTTTTTCCATCAGGCCATCAGACTGCTGAACACATCGCAGACACCTCACCCTCACTACTGAAACTCCAACATTACACACTCCATACTGTAAATTAATGCCACAGTTTTGCACATACCAGCCTCTGTATATATTATATCTGTTATCTTATCGTTTACTTTATTCATTTGTATATTTAGATTAGCCATTTTTATATTTTACATGTTTTTACATTACTGTATTTTTACAACGCTGTTGCTGTGAAGCTCACACACAAGAATTTCACTCGCATGTACTGTACCAGTGTACCTGCACATGTGACGTGACAATAAAAGTGATTTGATTTGATTTGATTTTGATTTGATTTGATTTGGATGGGCGATATGGCCTCAAATCTATATGGCGATATAATCTGAAGCATGTGCGGTAACGATATATATTGCGATATATTTTTTCTTGTTTATACATGTCAAAAATGACATACTTTTAAATATCCTCATGTGGCAAATATATGCCACTTGAGGCATTTGGGCCTCCTCCTCCACCCACTCCATGCTTGCGGTCACTGCCATTCTGTTGCCCCAATGCCAGCAGGGTGCACATCTTAGTGATGTCATGTGTTATCGCGATATCGCCCAAAACTCTATCATTACCCAATTTTATACAATTTCTACCTTATATCGTTTATATTGCCCACCCCTAGTGTGGCCTGCACTAGTCTGAGGAAGCTGAAAAAGGCTATGAAATCACGGACTGATAATGACCTGGACTTGTAAGTAAAAATATTGTTGGTCCAACGATGTGGATCTTTTTGATTTGTGGTTTATTTAGTAAGACTTGGCTCACGTTAGCCTTAGCGCATTGGTAGTGCTAGCTACAGCGGGCTGTTGCAGGGTTGTTTACTGTAGCTGTGATTCCACTTTTAACTAGAGGCCAACCGACATTTTTTAAGGCCAATGCCAAATTTTTAAGAATTTTGTTGCTGATATCGAAAGCCAATTCTTAAGGCAAATATATATATATATTATATAATACACACACACACGTTTTAGCAGCACATTGGTTGTGAAAGATAACTGAACACACTGTGTGCAATATAAATTACATAAGTAAATAAATCTCTTGATATTTATATGTCAAATATAAAACAAACTCAAAACAATAAAAAAATACCAGTGTGTTGGGGTTCTTTCTTCTGTATTGTAGTGGACGTCACAAAGGAAATGATTTCAGCCGATGGCTGATTTAGAAAAAGCTGAATATATCGGTCGGCCTCTACTTTTAACCAGTAGGGCAAAGGAGCAGGAAACTGCTCTTTCTTACTTTAAAGGGAGCACTTTGGATTAATTCATTTGGTTAAAAGCACTGTCCGAAATAATGAACGGCAATATGACATGTCTCAGGATTTCTGGTAACGACTGTATTCTTTATCATTATGTGCGATTTAATCAACTAAAAAGTAACAATCATTTAACTTACCGACAGATGAGGGACGTTAAGACTGCTCACAAAAACAGAGTTATCCTTCTTTAAAAACACATCAAAAGATTAGGTTTTGTAATGCTCTCCCTAATTTGCAATAATTTAGTTTAAGCCCTTTGAAACAATCTGTTCACTTCCTCCATTTCCACCAGTTCATTAGGCATATTGCTTTCACTCGCCTAGAAGCCATTTGCAGTGACACAAGTGTTAAAATAACAGGACATAAAAATAAATGAGTACTTTAACTCGATCATTTGCTCACACTAATCGGTGTTAGTGCTACTTACTTTCCATCAGCACAAGTCAGTGCACCGCATAACAACAGAAACTGATCCTAGTTCAGAGTGTACTGACAGTGATACAGAGCATTGAGTTTGTTTAACAATGTAGCTGCAGCTAGGCTCCTGACTTACTAATCAGGGAATTTGCTGCACCCGTTTAGCAGTGATAGAACAGGGCTTGTTATCAGACAGGCCAGGCCACATACCTGGCATGCTGCAACATCCTCCCAAGCCAGAGTCTCTCAATGGTCCACATCCCTCCACTCATCTCCATCAAGCAGAAATTACAAAAACGAAAAAGAAAAAAAGAAATCGGGAATTGCTGAATGTTCAAGTAAAATGCAGCCACGCATAAGTGGCCAAAAGCTGACAAAAAGGAATAAAAGCATGAGTTTATTTCTTCTAGAAGTATTCATCATTTATCAATATATGCAAATAAATGCACAGGGATTGCATAACAAACTTGTCTTCTTCTCTTTTTTTCTCGTTGCTAAAAAGATTCACTTGAAAACCGGATGCTAATTTGTTCTGACCTGCGACCATACCTTCAAGCTATTATCTTTTATCACAGCAGCTTTGAATATTCCCTCAAAGAATAGCAGTGACAAGCTAATTACATGCAAGGCAATTATTGTGTTTTAAATGTGCTAAAGTAACCTGAAGAACATAATGTTTGTCAGAACAACATGCGAACCGAGCATGAAAAGGCAACAAAGCGTGGGAAAAAGCATTAAATGCTAACAATAAGGTGTAATTGTACAGGGTGTATTTTGTGAAAAGTGCAACTTTTCATGTGCACAACTTTTCATTTTAGTCCTATAAATCTTAGCCAATGAGCCTCTCAATTTTTACTTTGTATTCACAGCAGAAATGTCCAGCCTGCTCATATTTATCTCCACCCAAGTCCAACTTCAAATGATGCCGCAATCACGGCACCTAGGAAGTGGGGAGTCAAAACTCATTTTCGCCTTGCTATTAACTGTGAATTCTAATCAGAAGTCATATGTTCGTAATGGTGAAGCAAGTGCTCATAGGGTTGAAACACTCCAAACTCAGAGTCTTTCCAACGTATGATCACTTCCTCTGGAATGAATGTTCCCTGACTTCAAATGCTAGCTTGGGTAGTAGTTTATGAAACTCTGCAGCAGCACAATGGGAGTAAGAAAAGACAGCCAAGAGCAATAAGAAATACAGTTTATTCTAATGTCAGAGCAATGTGTAGTGTTTTGTCACCAAGTGTCTTAAGAAAAATGTGAAAATTGTTTTAACAGATTGCCAATTTAAAATAGCCTGACAGGAGGAAGGAGGAAGATTACAGAGGACTTTTGCTAACAAAATAGCTAAAAGCTAATCAGTTATTTAAATAGTGTCTATCAGGCACTCCGTTTGGTAAATGCCTAATAGGAACTCATTAATTTTATCTAAACTTGGAGAACATAGAAATTTTTTTTTTTACTTTGAAGCATCTGGTACACGTCTTAATCAGCCACCAATGCTGCTATTAAAGGGAACATTTAGAATTTTAAAGTTTGTTTTTGCAGAAGAAAGCAACCAGAATGGTCTCAGTTTGTACAAACAGGGTGGCATTATGGTGGAGTTAGTCAGACTTGGAACTTTTTGTTCTGCAGTGACATTATTGAGGCTGATATCTGGCCTGGAAGTGATCTCAAGTCTAACTACACATTAGCTAGACTCGGAAACTCACTTGCAAACTAACTCAAATGTGATTTCAACACTTTTAGGACAGGTGCATCCAAAGTGAGGCTTGTGGGCCTTTTGTGGCAATCATCGGAGTGAGGTCTTCCACTGCAAATTATGAGCGGCAGATTTTTGACCTGACCACAAGAGATGAACAGACAAACAGTTAACATGTTTATGTGAGGCAGGAGGGCAAAAGAGCGATGTTTGATGGTGGAGGGATTACAGTGTGGGAGTGTGGACAGTGTGAACACACAAGTGAATAAGTGATAAGGATCACAAGCTGTGGGTCTGTCTGGGATTCATTGATAGTCTGGATATTCCCAGTATATCTATGAGTGGTGCTCCAACATCCCTTATCGTTATTGTCCTCTCATACAACAAGGACATTAGCAGTAGCTCAGACTAGCATTAGCAGCAGCTCAGACTAGCATTAGCTCAGACTAGCATTAGCAGTAGCTCAGACTAGAATTAGCAGCAACTCAGACTAGCATTAGCAGCAGCTAAGACTATCATTAACAGCAGCTCAGACTAGCATTAGCAGCAGCTCAGACTAGAATTAGCAGCAACTCAGACTAGCATTAGCTCAGACTAGCATTAGCAGCAGCGAATACTAGCATTAACAGCAGCTGAGACTGGCATTAGCAGCAACTCAGACCAGCATTAGCTCAGACCAGCATTAGCTAAGACTAGCATTAACAGCAGCTCAGACTAGCACTAGCTCAGACTAGAATTAGCAGCAACTCAGACTAGCATTAGACTAGCATTAGCAGCAGCGAATACTAGCATTAACAGCAGCTGAGACTGGCATTAGCAGCAACTCAGACCAGCATTAGCTCAGACCAGCATTAGCTAAGACTAGCATTAACAGCAGCTCAGACTAGCACTAGCTCAGACTAAAATTAGCAACAACTCAGACTAGCATTAGCAGCAGCTAAGACTATCATTAACAGCAGCTCAGACTAGCATTAGCAGCAGCTAAGACTAGCATTAACAGCAGCTGAGACTGACATTAGCAGCAGCTCAGACTAACATTGGTAACACCTCATGGAGGTTTTATTTTATATGTTTGACTATTTTTGTGTGATTATTCACCCTGTAGAATTAATTGCATGAGTGCATGCAATTTTTTATGAATGAGTTTTTTAGCTTTTTAATGGACTTTGTGTATAAAATTGATGTGAAATAAAAACATTTCAATGTTCATTTTGCTATGAGATCGGAATCATTTATGTTCCCTATGAAAGTTTATTTTTAACCCTGTATGTTTCCTCTCCATGGAACGACAGCTGGACATTAGCCATTGGCTATCATCTGACATGTTTATAAACATGTACCCAATCCAATGAACAGAAAAAAAAACATAGGAAAGTAGGTCTGAGACAGCATAGACCTTATAGTAGGCTACATTAGCCCTTTGAGCCCGAGTGTCCCCCAACTGAGGGACAAACAAGATTAGCAGCAAAAAGCCTAGTTAAACATCCCCAGCTGCCTAAATTTAACAACAAGGTAAATGTGGTTTTGAATTCTAGGACAGCTTTGAGTAAAAGGCAGATATGTGCACACCACAAGACTAAAAACAAACAAAAAAAAAAGACTGAAAATGCATTAATATGCCATTCTTATTGATATCAGATATTTCCATCAAAACTAGTAAATTAGAGAGTATACACTCAACAGATCCTCGGTTTTCACATTATTTTATAAAGACAAATGTATGAGACCATTTTCATGTATTATTTCTACAAAAAATTTAAAGTAAAGAGATTTCAAGTTAAAGAAGTTTTTTTTTTTCCAAATTGAATTTAATTTTATTGGTATTTCCTGCCAGCAGGAGGCCTCCAGGTCAATCCAGGACAAGCTGGAGGGATTATATCTGCGGGCTGGCCAGGGAAAGACTTGGGGTCCCAGAAGAGGAACTGGTGGAGGACGATGGAGAAGACAGTTTTAGTTTCTTTGCTAGGGCTGCTGCCCCAAGGACCCAACCCCACATAATCAGCTGATAATGAGTACGAGTTAAAATTTCAGCCCCCAACTACTAACTTAGTGACTTTGGTTCATATCTCAAAAAGTTTGAACATCACTGCTTTAAGGTGAAAACTCAGCACTTAGTTCCCAAGTAAAAAAAATTATTCAGAAATGCCTCAAGCCTGAGTTTAATCACTGTACTTGAGCTTAGTGGACAATCCTACACCACCTCTGCAGCTCTTATTTCAGCCCATTTGTTTGACCTGCACATAAAGGAGACATAAAATGGATGGTTATGTCAAAATGTGTGCAGCTGTTCATTTTCATTTAATATACAAGTTTTGAGCAAACTCGTCTTTTTGGTTTTGCTGAGAAGGAGGAATGTGACAGGTAATATCCGTCTTATCAGGGAGATTATGCAAAAACTAGGAAATGGCACATTGTGTGGATGCCGGTTCATTAAACAGAGTCGCCTAAAAAATGGAGGGGGGGGGTTATACTTAAGCCTGATTTATGCTTCTCCGTCTGCGTCAGTGCGGAGACACGCAACGCCATTATCCGTCCTTGCGTAGGGCTCCGGCAGGCACGCAAGTATACGTACGGAGTCGAGCCCACTTTTTTAAACATCCATCGAACGAGACGGATTACGCAAGCTTGTGATTGGTCAGGACACCGCTGTTGTTTACAGTGCCGCCATTGCAAAGAGAGCCGAGGATAACTAGCGGCAGACATGGAGAAGCTTGAAGAATACCTCGCAAAAAAACCTCTAAAAATATGAACGTTTCATTCTGCCGTGACTGGAGGAGTGAAAAGATGCGCAGCAAGCGTTTTATTTGTGGACGGAAATGACAGGAAACGTGGGTTTAGAGGTGGGGAGCGCACGAAGAAGTGGGAGAATGAGAGACAAATATGTCCGTGTTAAAATCTCTTATATACACAAAAAACACAATATAAACACACTATCTTGGACCGATTCATGACAGGATACCACAGAACAGTGCTACGCCCTCTGTTGTCCTGGCGAGGAATTGCTTTGCAACACTCTCCAGGAGACGGAGAAGTATGAGAGCAAAACGCTTCCGTAAATCCGTGCGCGTCTGTCCCTTGCGGAGTGGACGGAGAAGCATGAACCAGGCATTAGGCGACGTGATAAAGGGTCTATTATCAACACAAGTGATCTGCAAACCAATCAAATCAAAGGGGATCTGTAATCGAAGCCAGGCGGTGAACAAGTTTCCACTTCTTCGCTCTCGTCACGTTGCCTGTAGCTGCAGATGTAGGATGCAGATCAGGTGGAATTTGTGTTTTAGCGAGAAACAGAGAGCGATGAGGTGCCAAGATGGATCCTCTCACGATTGTAATCTCACAAATCTAGCTCGAATCTGGCTACATGGCAAGGTAAGGTCATGTTCACAAGAAGAGCACGCGTATCCTGATAACTTCCCTACAGAAAGCAAACCTGCGGACAGATTTTGGCAGCGGAAACGCTCTTAGACTGACTCTGCTGGTTTAGCATGAATCCAACCTGGATTCTGTGCTTCCATCTCCGTTTGTCAAACCCTTCAGCATCTTATCAGCTCATTCATTTCTACATTCTACTGCTCACCATTCGACCTTCAAATATATCTGTTCGCTTTCTAATACGAGAGTCTGTCACCCCTTCTTCACTCCATCGTCAGAGACACTTAATCTAGTAATGTGCCGGCTGATTAGCATCCACTGAAACTTTTAAAATCAGCCTCAGTCATTTAAATACAGGCAATTGCACCTCAAGTTCCTCAGACTTCTAGAAATGCATCAATGTCGTTCGTGTTATTAGTCGACCTCTATGCTCTGCCTTCCTCGCAGGTTAATAAATAGATTAATCTTCAAAGTATTTCAGAATATTTGTTTATCATTTCGTTTCCCTCTCCTCCTGCAAAGACGCGCCGGCTGATTTTCACACGGTTTTATTCAAAAGGCCTCTTAGTTCTAATCACTTTTGACACCTTCCAGGCTCCCGCGTGTAATTTTCTGTTATTGCGTCTAAAACTTGATCTGACTAAAGGTGATGCTTTGCAGAAAATAAACAAAGATTAAGCAGTTCGGTGCTTTGTGTTGCTTGTCTCTGTTCAGCAGAAGATAAGGAGGCCGGCCTTATCTGTCCATCCACTCCCGTCCTAGCTCGGTGGATAACCTCTCCTTTTACACAACCTTTTCTTTAGGAACACTTCTTTAATTTATTTTCACCTACCGCCTCCTTACATTTCATCCAGCTCTCCGTCTTTATCCACTATAATTCCCTCCACCGCCATCACTTCCAATCCATGACCGTCGTCTTCCCTTCTTAGGTTTCCTGTGCCCGATGGATTCCCTATCCATACAGTAAGCAATCCGATGTGCCAGCTAAGTCAATGAGGCTACACGTGTGGTCATATTAATCTCACTCTCTCGTTGTGTACAGACATTAAATCAGTGCTGTCCCTCATCCCACTCAAGGCCAAACACACATACATGCACACACACACACACCAAAGCATGAGAGGTGTCCCGGTGCTCTGGGCTTGTGATAAATCATCCAGCAGGCTCAATTCAATCTGCAAGCCTTCATGGTTGCCTACGGACCAAGAGCTGCAGCTCGGATGCCTCAAGGAGCAGCAAACCGCCACAACTCTGATCTTTACAAGCTACAACAGCCTGAGGAGAACAATTAGAAGAATCACATTTGTCACAATAGATCTGATCAACTTTCTTCACTTTTTCTTTCTTAAAGGGACATTATGGAAGTTTGACAGCCAAAACATGTATAGAAATAATAAATTTCTTCTTCATACATTCTCCTGCAATGCCCTGGTCCTGTAGAATGAGCCCTGGCATTTTTACTGTGATTGCCTGTTTTTCTGTAAAATCACAGAAAAAGAGAGATGCTCGGGTCGAGCAGGCTGCTTCATGCACGTTCACGCTCAGGCATCGCCCGTAGCATTTGCTATCAGTAGCTTTAGCAGCAGAGAGAGAGGCAGTGCCACTTTGTCGCTGTTCCTAACGCATAGTGACAAAGCTAGCTACATTTCTGAGGACCCTTAGCTACTTTCTGTAGAACTTTCTTCTAGATATTTCCTGCAAATTAGCAACAAAATAGCCATTTTCACTCCGAACCGTTCTTTGAACGTTGTTTCAGCTGTCATCAAGGATATAAAAGTTACAGATACGAAGGACGTCACTGGCGCTTTAGCTCACCTAATAAGACGTCGAACTCTCGAGCAGAAGACCTGGGTTTGATTCTGGGTGTGAACATAGTTCATTTAGAGTTTATTTTTTACATTAATGGTATATTTTTTTACAGTAAGATGCTTAAATTTTTATTTGAGACTCGTCGAACGACATTGAATTCACAGATAAAAAAGATGTGGGTTCAACTTTCATTTTGGAACAATTTTTCAAGCAAGGGAAGGGAATGATCTGAGCATGCAGGAGGACTGACCCATCTTAAACCTTTGTCGGCTGTGCTGAAGAGAAAGGTACAGAACCAAATTATTTAATTAATTAGCTGCACGTTCTCCTGTCCTCTGTCCTCCGGGCCACACACACACACACACACACACACACACACACACACTCACAAGAGACTGTCTCAGCTGTTATTTGCGTTAAGGAGTGTGCACGTACAGCATGTGCTCCTCGTGCACGAGCCTACTATTGAAGCTGCCGTTACGCTTTTGGCCTGAGGGGGCAATCGCGAGCATAAAAATTCAAAACTCTGTAAAGTCCCTCTAAATTGTGCAACTTTAACTTACTAATCTTTATTGTAACATTTCCTAACGCGGAACGTCTGTTTGAACTGCAAGTTTCTAGAAAAGCAAAGCCTTTTAAATACAGAAGTTCATATTCCGACTTTAAATTATTCAAATAATTAAAAAATGTCTTTAAAGTTGCATCATTTCTGACATTACTGTGATTTCCTATTATTTCTCTGTTAATTTAATTTATATGTTAATGCATAAAACTCAAAAGGGAAAAAAAATCCAAATTGAACAAGAAATAAATAATAAAAATTCAAATGAGAGCTTACCAAGCAAAGCTGACATGTTCTGGAAAATTCTGAGCAGCTCTGGGGTGATGGCTGGGCTGTTCTCCAAAGTCACCAACCTACACAATAAGAGGACGGGAATGAGGAGAGCAGGCAGCGGGGAAAGTAGAGAGACGAGAGGAAGAAATGGGAGAGGTTGCCAGAAAAGAGTGCAGAAGGCAGAGATTAGAGGTGGCAAAGGAGAATAGGGCGAGATATAAAACAGAACAAATTACAGAGACAGAGAGAAGGAGAACATAGGAATCACAGAGGTGAAAAAACGTAATACATGGAGAAGGAGGTGTTGGAATAGGGATGGAGGAGAGAAAAACAAGTTAGTGTTCTGGTCAGAGAAATCTGATGGGAAAAGGTGTGAAAGTGCTAAAAAATCTGATATGCTGGTGACAAAACTAAGAAATGACATAGTGTCTTACAAAATGAAAAGAAATAAAATAAAATTGTAGGACACTGAGATCAGGAGAATAAAACATGCAGATTATTATACAATCTACATGATAAGCAAGTTTTTATAGCCACTTTAAAAAGGCACCGTGGCGGAAAACAGGGTAACGCCGGGGACACACCGGCCGCCGGAGCGCTGCGAAGCGCCGTGAGGCGAAGCGCTCACGAAACTCGGTCGCTGCTCGCTGCTTCTCAGTTCAGACCAGACGCTTGTTTCTCCGCTCCGGTCGAGGCGCGCCTCGTAGTTTTTCTTTTAACCACTTGGTGTCCTCCATTTCCTCTCCGCCTTTACTCTGCTCTTTTCCTCTACACCCCCCTCCCCCTTGCTGTTTGTGTGTGTGTGAACCTATGGCGTGAACCAGTTGTTAATAGCTGGCCTATGACTTTCTGCCTCTCTGTCCTGTTTGCTCCGGTTGAAAAACACCCAAAACCACACCCCCTTCACGTGGTCACCCACACCCACACACACACACACACACACACACACACACACACACACACAAGTTCGCTCTGTGAGTGTGTGTGTGTGTTCGTGTGGTTTTTATGCAGTGTTTGTTTACGAACACATTTGACAATCGCGGAATTGTATTTTGAAATCTTTTAATTTGTTAAATTTACCAGCCAGCCTCTTATGTCTAGGTTTGACTTCCTGCCAGAATTGATGCGGTCCACTCGCGACAAAAATAGAGCAGACGCCGAAACGATCGCTGCACGGCGCAGGCTGAAGCGTGCTGGCGCGTGGCGCTTCGCAACGCTTTGGCGGCCCATGTGGTCTATAGAATAGGATAACAAGGGCGCCGAATGAAAGCGGTCCCCGTTTTGCGGCGCTTCGGCGGCCGGTGTGTCCCCGGCGTAGCACTGCCGCCACGATGTGTCTTTTAACATGATGTGGTGGCGTGGCGAGGTGATGTAATCAGTATCAGCTGATGTGTGAAACTGGAGTGATGCAGAGATCCGGAAGCTGAAAAACAGACCACCAGACAGTTCCCGAAAACTGAGAAGGACAGTCACTTTTGGGAGTGGTTGTGAAAAATCGTAAGGGGCGTGGCTTCAATCGAGATAAAAAAACAAGCATCCTAGCTAACAGGATGTCTGTGACGGCATGTCGTCAGCACAGACTCAACCACCTTACACCACCATTGTGTAATCTTTAGTGAAAAACACACAATCACACTACATTACCGCCACACGCTGACCACTTATGAATGGCCAAAGGCTCCCTGATGTCGCCGCAGCTTTGCCTCAGCATTGTTTTTTGAAACAGGCTTATTTTTCATCTTGAGAATATTTTTTGGTTTAAAGTTTAGGAATACCTAAGTGTATTAAAGGTGAGGTGTATTAAAAGTGTTTTAAACTCCGGGTCGGGAGAGAGGTCCTACCTCAAGTGGAGGAGTTTAAGTATCTCGGGGTCTTGTTCACGAGTGAGGGTAGGAGGGATCGGGAGATCGACAGGCGGATTGGTTCGGCGTCTGCAGTGATGCGGACGCTGAGCCGATCTGTCGTGGTGAAGAGGGAGCTGAGCCAGAAAGCCAGGCTCTCAATTTACCGGTCGATCTACGTCCCAATCCTCACCTATGGTCATGAGCTTTGGGTAATGACCGAAAGAACGAGATCGCGGATACAAGCGGCCAAAATGAGTTTCCTCCGTAGGGTGGCCGGGCTCAGCCTTAGAGATAGGGTGAGGAGCTCGGACATTTGGGAGGGACTCGGAGTAGAACCGCTGCTCCTCCGGATCGAAAGGAGTCAGTTGAGGTGGTTTGGGCATCTGGTCAGGATGCCTCCTGGACGCCTCCCTGGGGAGGTGTTTCGGGCATGTCCTGCCGGCAGGAAGCCCCCGGGTCGACCCAGGACACGTTGGAGAGGTTACATCTCCAATCTGGTCCGGGAACGCCTTGGGGTCCTGCCGGAGGAGCTGGTGGAGGTGGCCGGGGAGAGGACGGTCTGGAGCTCCCTAGTTGGGATGCTGCCCCCGCGACCCGGACCCGGATAAGCGGAGGAAGACGACGACGCCAGAGTAAAAACTCACAATGACCAATTATAATAAAAAATAATTATTTAAAAAAAATTGTTTGTGTCCCACACCTTTAAACTAATGACAAAACGGATTAAATCGAGTTTAATGTACGATGTGTGTTTCTAAAGTGAGATAGTTAGCTACAGTTGGTTTGTGGAGCAATTTGAGATAAAATCACCAGAAATGGTAAATGGCCTGTATTTGATATAGCGCCTTCTAGAGTCCTGGAACCCCCCAAGGCGCTTTACAACACAATCATTCACTCATTCACACACACACTCACACACTGGTGGTGATGAGCTACGATGTAGCCACAGCTGCCCTGGGGTGCACTGACAGAGGCGAGGCTGCCAAGCACTGGCGCCACCGGTCCCTCCGACCACCACCAGCAGGCAACGTGGGTTAAGTGTCTTGCCCAAGGACACAACGACAGCGACAGACTGAGCGGGGCTCGAACCTGCAACCTTCCGATTACGGGGCGAGCACTTAACTCCTGTGCCACCGTCGCCCCAACGGTGGCACAGGAGTCGCCCCAACCCCCCAAGATACGAAAGATAGAAACCCCTCAAGATACGAAATGAACATGAAAGATAATGAAAAGGACATAAAGTTAGACAAAAAAAGTCCACAGAAAGATAAAAGCAGGAAAGAATGGCAGTGACTCAGTAAACAAGGCGAATGCATTGTCAGGAAGGATAAAAGATGGGCCAGAGACGAAGGACTGGCTTAGCTCCAGAATGAAAGGAACCTTTAGATGCACCAAACATCTGGTCATCATTCTCAAAAGGGAACATATTCTTTTCAGCTAAACTTTCTGGTGACTTATCCTCCCAAAAAAAAAAAAAAATTGATTAAGGCAAGATTAGGGGCCACATAAATAATCAACAAATTAGTTGCCCACCAGGAGTTTCTGCCCGTGGAAAGCCAATTTAAACTAGATCTAACGGTGAGCTCATTAACCACCACTTATCTGCAAAATGTTTGCATCTGGCTTCTAAATATGGAGTCGAGATGAGTCAGGAAATGAGGCTGATATAACAGACAGGGGACTCACAGGCAAATGGCACAACGTAGAGAAGAGGGAGAGTAACAGAGGAAGACAGCAATAGACACAGTATTCATGTGTAGGCGTGAAAGTGAGGGATAAAATGAGATTGCTAAGTGCTTTATAAATTTCTGCCTCGGGGGGGCTTCTTTTTTTTCCCTTGCAACTCTTTAATGTTCCGTGTTCTGCATGTTTATCCATACCACAGCTCCAGTCCATCCTCTAGCAAATAGATGTGTGGTGGCTGGGTAACATCGGTGCTCAGTTGGATGACAGGAAGAAGGAAAGGGTAAAGGTTCTTGCTCTCTGCCCCAAGGCCCTGACAGAAGAAAAAGATGCAAGAAACTCAATGCCAATAAATGCCAACATGACAGGAAATGCAGACAGAAAGCTTGAAAACTTAAGTACTTTTTGTGCTCCAGTCTAATTAAAGTGCACTGGAGATGACCGGAGCAGCACAATGCAAAGGGATGGATCTATAAAAGTTCAATGTACAACAGCTCTGACATATTGGTTCCCAGTATCTGTCATCGTATTGCTAGAAGTAAGAAATAGTGCCTTTTTGTATCAAAGGTCATTCACTTTGCTGCAAAATACATGCTATGCTCTAGGCAGAAATGGGTATTTGGAGATTATTGTATGTTAATTTAATGACCCCCTTTTAAAATCCTCCCCTTTATAACAGTTTGAGTCCATTAAGTTCAATTATTTGAGAAAAAAAAAAACACTGCAGCAAAACTGCAGGAACTGAGTCACAGATCATTTGTTGGTCATTTGGATTTTAATGACATTTAAGATAAGTGGCTGAGTAGGGAATGACAAAAATCGTCCTCTGAGAAACGGTTTCTGGTAGGTTTTAAATCTAAATGTGCCAATAATTTTAAAAAAAATAGACAAATCTTGAATTTATGGTGCACACAAAAACAATTTTTTTTGCACAAACATGAACTCAGGCTGATGGAGTTACCACCAACATAGCCCTGCTTATGAATTATGTCCCTTTTCCCGCTGGAACGTCATTTCCATAGTTTTCACATTTAAACCCAGTGGGCGGTTTCCGCCATATTGGCCGCGTCACAGATCTCGTCACTCCTGGAAAATGCAAAAACGGAGCTTAGAGTGGGAATGTGAGGTTGGGGGTGGGTGACTGACACCCATCAAACTCTGAGCCAATGTAGCTATGAGCAAACTGAGCTAACCCAAGCTAACAGAGGTTGAAGGGTACTTTTAGGTAGACAGCAGTTGAGCAAATCTCTGCTTTCTAGGCTGTAACACTTAAAGAGCAAGTCACCCCCTACCAGATTCTTAATCAACTCCCACTTCCTGTTTGAAAAAATGCAACAAATGCTGTTGCCTAGCAGACCGAGAGGGCGGGGCCACTAACAAATACACACACTCACGACATTGTGACATCATAATGTACCATCTAACATCATAGTGTACCTCTAAGCCAATAGCGATGGCAGATTTAAATTCTAATGCAGTGCTGAGTTTTTGCCTGACGACGGTGCATCGCTGACAGTTTAGGCAGATTATTTAAATTTTTACTAAGACTAACTAAAGTGCCAAATTATTGACTGAACCTGTCTACAGAGCAATTAGACACTCATTTATATAGTTTATCAACAAAAAAAAGTTGATTTGAGGGCGACTTGCTCTTTAAGGTCAGGGCGAGGCTGAGACCTTCCCTGGAGCAAGCAGGGGGGCAAGTATCGCTAGTACTGACGTCTCTCCAGACACATATCAATCAAAATCCTTAATTAGGGGTGTGTCGGATAATAAAACGAGACAATGCTAAACACCAATTGCTGTTTTCAAAGTTTGAGTCCCCACTAGTTGCCACACACTGGTGTGTGTGACATTTGTTCTCCGCATTTGACCCATCCCCTGGGGGAGCAGCGAGCTGCCGCAGTGGCTGCCCTCGGGAACCATTTGGTGATTTAACCCCCCCCAATCTAACCCTTTTTAAAGTTGAGTGTCAAGTGAGGTGGCATTGGGTGCCATTTTTAAAGTCTTTGGTATGACCTGACCAGAATTTTAACACCGATTTCCTAGTCTCAGAGCAGATACTTGTACTTCTAGGCCACTGGGAAGTCTGGACCTCCCTGCTTAGGCTACTGCCCCCGCGACCTGACCCCGGACAAGCGGCCGAAAATGTAGGGACTGACGGACGGACTGACACACATACAGGTCCTTCCAAAAAAATTAGCATATTGTGATAAAGTTCATTATCTTCTGTGATGTACTGATAAACATTAGACTTTCATATTTATTAGATTCAGTACACACAACTGAAGTAGTTCAAGCCTTTTATTGTTTCTAATATTGATGATTTTGGCATACAGCTCATGGAAACCCAAAATTCCTCAAAAAATTAGCACAAAATTAGTACAAAAAAAGCCAACCTTCAAATAATTATGTTCAGTTATGCACTCAGTACTTGGTCGGGAATCATTTTGCAGAAATGACTGCTTCAATGCGGCGTGGCATGGAGGAAATCAGCCTGTGGCACTGCTGAGGTGTTATGGAGGCCCAGGATGCTTCGATAGCGGCCTTAAGCTCATCCAGAGTGTTGGGTCTTGCGTCTCTCAACTTTCTCTTCACAGTATCCCACAGATTCTCTACGGGGTTCAGGTCAGGAGAGTTGGCAGGCCAGTTGAGCACAGTAATACCATGGTCAGTAAACCATTTACCTGTGGTTTTGGCACTTTGAGCAGGTGCCAGGTCGTGCTGAAAATTGAAATCTTCATCTCCATAAAGCTATTCAGCAGATGGAAGCATGAAGTGCTCCAAATCTCCTGATAGCTAGCTGCATTGACCCTGCCCTTGATAAAACACAGTGGACCAACACCAGCAGCTGACATGGCACCCCAGACCATCACTGACTGTGGGTACTTGACACTGGACTTCAGGCATTTTGGCATTTTCCTCTGCCCAGCCTTCCTCCAGACTCTGGCACTTTTATTACCGAATGACATGCAAAATTTGCTTTCATCTGAAAAAATTACTTTGGACCACTGAGCAACAGTCCAGTGCTGCTTCTCTGTAGCCCAGGTCAGGTTCTTCTGCCGCTGTTTCTGGTTCAAAAGTGGCTTGACCTGGGGAATGCGGCACCTGTGGCCCATTTCCTGCACACGCCTGTACACGGTGGCTCTGGATGTTTCTACTCCAGACTCAGTCCACTGCTTCCGCAGGTCCCCCAAGGCCTGGAATCGGTCCTTCTCCACAATCTTCCTCAGGGTCAGGTCACCTCTTCTCGTTGTGCAGCGTTCTCTGCCACACTTTTTCCTTCCCACTGAGGTGCCTTGATACAGCACTCTGGGAACAGCCTATTCGTTCAGAAATTTCTTTCTGTTTCTTATCCTCTTGCTTGAGGGTGTCAATGATGGCCTTCTGGACAGCAGTCAGGTCTGCAGTCTTACCCATGATTGCAGTTTTGAGTAATGAACCAGGCTGGGAGTTTTTAAAAGCTTCAGGAATCTTTTGCAGGTGTTTAGAGTTAATTAGTTGATTCAGATGATTAGGTTAATAGCTCGTTTAGAGAACCTTTTGCTAATTTTTTCAGATAGGAATTTTGGGGTTTCATGAGCTGTACGCCAAAATCATCAATATTAGAAACAATAAAAGGCTTGAACTACTTCAGTTGTGTGTAATGAATCTAATATATATATATGAAAGTCTAATGTTTATCAGTACATTACAGAAAATAATGAACTTTATCACATTATGCTAATTTTTGAGAAGGACGTGTATATATATATATGTGTGTGTGTGTGTGTGTGTGTGTGTGTGTGTGTGTGTGTGTGTGTGTGTGTGTGTGTGTGTGTGTGTGTGAGCATGCCCGCAAAATTCTGCATTATAAGCTCTGTGTTGAACCAGGCTGTAAATACGAATACATAGCACTCAAGTCGTTGTCGTTTGTGTAAATGATCAAGACAGAGACAAACTATATAATCTGTATGCTGTAACAAAATCAAATTAGTATAAGGCGGCACACTTGATTAATCTGAGTCCCATCAACTGTGCGCCCCAATGCTTCTCATTTAGTTTGCCAGATGTGTTCTTGTATTATTCTCTCTATGGGAGCTTGTCATTATCACTCAGCATTTCATCTGCCACTATCAAGTGATGCAGCCGCAGCAACAAAGGGGTCCAAATTATACCGAAAGCTGAGGCTGGCTGTGTCAATCTTCAGTGCTTTTGTCTGCAGCTATGAATATATTTTTAATAAAACATGAGTGATACTCATAAAAGTACTTTACCTGAACAAGGTGGATGAGTGTAGTAAGTATGGCACATCGAAGCATGTTGTGTTCTTCCGACTGCTTCCAGAGCAAGGGCAGGTATTGAACCAGACAGCCTGCGTAAGGCCGGATCTGAAGGAGAGAAACGAAGAGAAAGGAGAAACATTAGGAACTTATCACTAGAAAATTCAATCCAACATCCCCCCAGGCAGGCTGAATCTTTCAGAAAGGAGATGGTGAAAGGTTCACCGCTTTCTGAAAGCTTGCATAATTACCGCTAAGCTGTGATTATTAGATCATATGTGATACGCAATATCTTAGAAATACTGAAAATCCAAAGAAATCTTTCTATGCATTATGCAACAAAATGGGATCAATGTCAACACTGACTGGCCCACAGGCAGCAGCACGATTATGAGGGGAAAAAAGGTAGAAAACTGACACTGAACATTATTTTGTTTCCGTGTCTACAAATGTGACTTATACCTCTGCTGCATCCCTGGAGAAAAGTAACAGCTTGACACTTTTTTCTGTGACGAATTAGATTAACTCTAAATTGAAGGAATGAATTATATCACACTTAGGAAAAAAGACCTGCACACTTCTGTAGGCACAGTCACTAGAGGTGCCAGAAAAATATCGATTCACCTCTGAATCAAGATTCTCATTTAGAAAGATTCTGAATCGATTGTTGTTAATAAATGTTACTGGCTTGTGAGAATATATGCTGAAGACATGCTATGTTTCACATATACTGACACATATTCTCTTTTCTTTTTCCTACTTCATCAGACCACACACACACACACACACACACACACACACACACACACACACACACACACACACACACACTCTCTAGTCTACACTCCAGTCGACAGTCTGTTACTAAGAGTATCACTTGTGAATCGATTTGAATCAAGAATCAATTTAAATCTAGAAAAGATTCTAAATCAAATCTTAACCCCGAGAATCTGAATCGAATAGAATCGGGATTCACATCCCTAATAATTACCAAACTTTTTTATTTCAGCTAATCAAACCCGATAAACATTAGACAGCAGCTCAGATTTACAGTGAAAGGCTTACAGGGGTCTACCGACCTGCCTGTAGCGTAAATGTGCCAAGCAGCCAATGGATTTACATGCAGGAAGGGAAAATGAAATTACTGCATTAGTGCGACTAAATTCAGACTCATGAAATACAACCTAGGTCCATCTGAAGTCAAACCAAACAGGCCTGCTCCTAATCCGAGCTAAGGCACCCAGATCATGCTACTTTTTATTTTTTATTTATTTATTTTCCCCGGAACTGCGCTGCTCTGGGCGGCTGCATGTTGGAGTAGCTCTGTCGACTATATGTAAGTTTTGCCTTTTCTTGGGCATTTTTTCTTCTAGTTTCTCAAGAAAAACTGTATTTATTTGGACACTTTACTTTTCTGTTTCTGGTGCTGTGAAGCTTGGAGGATTGTTACTGCTATTTTTTTTGTTGCTTTTTTCACTTTTTGAGCATTTGTTATGATGCGTAACCATGGCAACAAGCTGGTTTACAATCGGGAGCAGCTGATCAACATTGGAAAGACTGAAATAATACCTCAACTGAAGCCACAAATCCCAAATGAGCTAAAGCGCAAGAAGCGTGGGTGCACAACGGGAGCAAAACGGAGATGGAGAAAGAGGAAATTCAAACCATCTCTTCCATCGATCATAACGGGCAATGTGAGATCACTGGCCAACAAGATGGATGAACTCGAAGCCCTTTCAAGGACTCAGCCAGAGTTTCAGCAGTTTCGGAACCGCTGGAGGAGATAATGCAAAGAAGGATTCTCCAGAGAATCAAGAAAATGATGGACAACCCTGAGCATTCTCTTCACAAGACTGTCCGACAACGGAAGAGTGTCTTCAGTCAGAGGCTTCTTCAGTTTGGCTGCAACGCTGACCGCTACTGGAGATCCTTCCTGCCAACAGCCATTGTAATATACAACAACTCTTTGATGACTTGATTATTATTATTCTGAGCTACTACAGCAATCAATTTCCCTCTGGGATTAATAAAGTATTTTTGAATTGAATTTGAATAAAAAACACATTTCTCTTTAAAAACAACTTGACAGCTTATCCAAGCTATGATCAACCTGGGCACTCCCCTTCCTGGAAGTGGCGAGACTGCAGATGCAATCTATTTCTCATGTGCAACACCATCAAACAGCACATTTTACATACCAAATGTTCTGTGCCACGACGTTGTCATCCATTCTTTCGGCCATTGTGAATATCCTGCTTTTATTTTGTTTACTTAGCTCCTGCCAACGTGTGCTTACGGTTTGTGTGTCACTTTAGGCTAAGCAGAAGAATGCCAACACAAAATGACGCATGATGCCACCTACCATAGCGAAGTCAAACGATAGCCTAACAGATGTGGAAACAAGTATAAAAGGCTCCCATTCTGGTATTAGCCTGATTATTGCCATAACTCAATTTAGATGCAACTGCACTGAGTGAAAAAATTCTGCTCTTTTCATAATGCACCAACTTGTCTTGTATTCCAAGTTATATTCCAAAATGGTATTTTCCTACGGAAGATAATTTGACTTACACACTGAAGTCTGAATTAGCTCCTCCAGGGCAGTTAGACAACAACATTGGTGCAAAAATTATGTCTTGGGTGGAAATATTTCTTTTCTGTTGCATGTTACAGATCACCTCGGGTGATCATGTTTCCTTCTCCTGTCCTACAAGTCTACCTCTGATATTCCATGCATGCTATTTTTCCCCTCAATGCATCCATTAATCTCTTTGCCAGGCAGCTTAATCTTCAGCACCCGTCTCTCACATAGAGACTATCTACACTCAGCACATGTTCAAACCTACTCAGTCTTCACCTGTTTTGTACCGGAAAGAAACAGCCAGAGTAGTTTTACTCATCGGTCTTCTGGTTTATTCTGCATTATTTCTGCACAAACCTCAAGTGGCTTCAAAAATTCCATCTTTCAGTTCTTTTTAAAACACAGAAAAGGTTTATTTACCTGCAACGTTTAGTTTGCGGCTGCAAACATAATCAGGCTGACGCCGATGGTGGCGTCATTTCCTTCGTTTATCAGTGGGCAGCAGAGGACGTTGTCGCCCTCTGCTGCCCGACCTCCCCTCTCCGATGATGCAATCCCATGCGCGATCCAATGAGTAAACTCCATCGTCCCTGTTCATGGTCCCACATCCACGTCTCCTTATCTTGATAGCTTCTTTTCTCCATCTTTTGTATTTCTGTTGTTCGGTGTTTATGATCCTTGTGTTGTCCCAGTCCATTATGTGGTCTTCTCTTGTGCAGTGATCTGTTACGGCTGACTTCTTTATTGTGCTTTCTGCTTCTTCTTTTGCTGCTCTTGTGTGTTTTTGACTTCCTCTTTCTCGCACTCTTTGGCGTCCGGTTTCTCCTATGTATGTTTTATTGCAAAGTTTGCATGGGATTTCGTAAACGACTCCACATTTAAGTCCAGCTGGTCTCTTGTCTTTCGGGTGTACTAGTCTGTTTCTAACTGTTGTGTATGGTTTTGTTGGTGTGTTTCCGGAAGTGGGCTGCTCTGGGTGGCTGCATGTTGGAGTAGCTCTGTTGACTATATGTAAGCTTTGCCTTTTTTGGGACATTTTTCTTCTAGTTTCTCAAGACAAACGGTATATTTTTGACATTTAACTTTTCTGTTTCTGGTGCTGGTAAGCTTAGAGGATTTTTACTGCTATTTTTTCACTTTTTTCACTTTTTGAGCATTTGTTATGATGCGTAACCATGGTAACAATCTGGTTGACAATCGGGAGCAGCTGATTAACATAGGAAAGGTTGAAATAATACCTCAACTTAAGTCACAAATACCAAATGAGCTAAAACGCAAGAAGCGTGGGTGCAGAGCGGGAGCAAAACTGACACAGAGAAAGAGGAAATTCAAACCATCTCTTCCATTGATCATGATGGGCAATGATAAATCAGGTGCTGGTCAGTATCAGAAGCAGGGACCTGAAAAGGCTCAACAGCCTAATAACAAAGGCTGGTTCTGCTCTGGGGACGACTGTGGAACCACTGGAGGAGATGATGCAAAGAAGGATTCTCCAGAGAATCAAGAAAATGATGGACAACCCTGAGCATTCTCTTCACAAGACTGTCCGACAACGGAAGAGTGTCTTCAGTCAGAGGCTTCTTCAGTTTCGCTGCAACACTGACCGCTACTGGAGATCCTTCCTGCCAACAGCCATTGTAATATACAGGTGCTGGCCAGTAAATTAGAATATCATCAAAAGGTTGAAAATATTTCAGTAATTCCATTCAAAACGTGAAACTTGTACATTATATTCATGCAATGCACACAGACCAATGTATTTCCGATGTTTATTACGTTTAATTTTGATATTTATAGGTGACAACCAATGAAAACATCAAATCTGGTATCTCAGAAAATTAGAATATTCTAAAGGCCAATGAAAAAATGTTTGTTTCTCTAATGTTGGCCAACTGAAAAGAATGAACATGAAAAGAATGTGCATGTATAGCACTCAATACTTAGTCGGGGCTCCTTTTGCCTCAATAACTGCAGTAATGCGGCGTGGCATGGACTCGATCAGTCTGTGGCACTGCTCAGGTGTTATGAGAGCCCAGGTTGCTCTGATAGTCGTCTTCAGCTCCTCTGCATTGTTGGGTCTAGCGTATTGCATCCTCCGCTTCACAATACCCCATAGATTTTCTATGGGGTTAAGGTCAGGCGAGTTTGCTGGCCAATCAAGGACAGGGATACCATGGTCCTTGAACCAGGTGCTGGTGGTTTTGGCACTGTGTGCTGCCAAGTCCTGTTGAAAGGTGAAGTCTGCATCCCCATAAAGTTGGTCAGCAGCAGGAAGCATGAAGTGCTCTAAAACTTCCTGGTAGACGGCTGCATTGACCCTGGACCTCAGGAAACAGAGTGGGCCAACACCGGCAGATGACATGGCACCCCACACCATCACTGACGGTGGAAACTTTACACTGGACGTCATGCAACGTGGATTCTGTGCTTCTCCGCTCTTCCTCCAGACTCTGGGTCCTTGATTTCCAAAGGAAATGCAGAACTTGCTTTCATCAGAAAACATAACTTTGGACCACTCAGCATCAGTCCAGTCCTTTTTGTCCTTGGCCCAGGCGAGACGCTTCTTGCGCTGTTTCTTGTTCAAGAGTGGCTTGACACACGGAATGCGACACCTGAATCCCATGTCTTTCATGAGTCTCCTCGTGGTGGTTCTTGAAGCGCTGACTCCAGCTGCAGTCCACTCTTTGTGGATCTCCCCCACATTTTTGAATGGGTTTGTCGTCACAATTCTCTGCAGGGTGCGGTTATCCCTAGAGCTTGTACACTTTTTTCTACCACATTTTTTCCGTCCCTTCGCCTGTCTGTTAATGTGCTTGGACACAGAGCTCTGCGAACAGCCAGCTTCTTTAGCAATCACCTTTTGTGTCTTGCCCTCCTTGTGCAAGGTGTCAATGATTGTCTTTTGGACAGCTGTTAAGTCAGAAGTCTTCCCCATGATTGTGGTGCCTTCAAAACAAGACTGAGGGACCTTTTAAAGGCCTTTGCAGGTGTTTTGAGTAAATCAGCTGATTAGAGTGGCAGCAGGTGTCTTCTATATTCAGCCTTTTCAGAATATTCTAATTTTTTGAGATACCAAATTTGGAGTTTTCATTAGTTGTCACATGAATATCTAATTTAAATGTAATGAACATTGGAAATACATTGGTCTGTGTGCATTGCATGAATATAATGTACAAGTTTCACGTTTTGAATGGAATTACTGAAATATTTTCAACCTTTTGATGATATTCTAATTTACTGGCCAGCACCTGTACAACAACTCTTTGATGACTTGATTATTATTATTATTCTGAGCTACAACAGCAATCAATTTCCCTCTGGGATTAATAAAGTATTTTTGAATTGAATTGAATTTATGTTGTGTTCTTTCATTGCTGCTCTTATTTTTTCTGTCATGCCTTTGATGTATGGTAGGGTTATCACTGGCTGTGGTTCTTGTCTTTCTGGGTTTCTGGTTCTTTCCTTTGGTTGTTTTTTTCTTTCTGTTGTTGTTTGTTGTTTTCCTTTGTTTACAACGTCCTCTGCTGCCCGCGGATAAACGAAGGAAGTGATGCCACCATCTGCGTCAGCCTGATGACGTTTGCAGCCGCAAACAAACCGTTGCAGGTAATTAAACCTTTTCTGTGTTTTAAAAAGAACTGAAAGATGGAATTTGAAGCTAAACACAGCAAGAACACACCAACGAGGCTTCAAAAATGTTGTTTAAAAAATGAGTAGCTCTGATATTTGTAATAAAAAAATTCATCAAAGGACAAAAAGAAGAAATATTTGGAAGTTCCACATGAATGTCATCGCTCTTATGTAACATTTGGATTTGAAGAGTGAGGGTGAATGTAAGTGTAGCTCCTGAGCTTAAAGACAAAATTGTAGAATTATTATTGCACCAATTAAGAACTTCAAAGGTGGTGTGCCTTTTTTTAAAACACCGACTTGTGCTAACCTTCCCTTTTCCCTTTAGTGGCTGCAGACCCCACACCGAGAATTTTTATCTTTCTTTTCTGCTCAGTTACATCTTCAAGAGGGGTGGGGTATAAGCCGGGCTGGAACAGTAAAAACAGAAACGCGACATGCAGCCCTGAGGAGTGAGATAAAGAGTGAGAAAAACAGACCCACTAACCAACCTAGGGTGACATTTGTGAGATTGACAGCAGAAAAGGGGCTAAATCTCATATCTGTCATCGTGTTCATTTCAACTCAGGCTGCACTTGTGGTTTCGTTGCCTGTTTTTTTTCTTCTCACCTGCTGCCACTCTATGGATTTAAAATCCCCTGTGAGGGGAACTAGCATATTAATAGGAAGTGAGCTCTTCTTAGGGTCTCTAATGACCTTCTGACTCACAGTGATGCAGGGGACTGTTCTGTTCTGGTCCTGCTGAACCTGACTGCAGCCTTTGACACTGTTGGCCATCACCTGCTACTGGAGAGGCTGAGAGACTGGGTAGGCCTATCAGGAACTGCTCTGGAGTGGTTCTCCTCTTATCTTTCTGAGCGCTCCTTTTCTGTGGCCGTCTCCGAGTTTAGGTCCTCCACCACCTCTCTTACCCATGGTGTCCCACAAGGTTCTGTGCTGGGGCCTCTGCTCTTCCTCCTCTATCTGCTTCCTCTTCAGCACATCCTGAGCTCCTTCAAAGGAATCTCCTACCATCTTTATGCAGATGACATCCAACTTGCATCTCCTTCAAGCCCCATGAGATGTCTAAGCTGTAGCTGTACCACACCTGCTTAGACTCTATCAAAACCTGGATGGCTGGGAGCTTTCTTCAGCTGAATGAAGATAAGACTGAGATCCTCATCTGTGCCCCAGACAAGCTGGTTCCCAAAGTCAGAGACTCTCTTGGTCAGCTTGCTTCTCACACCAAACCTTCTTCAGGAATCTTGGCGTGACCTTTGACCCAGCTCTCACCCTGGATTCTCATGTCAGTTCTCTTGTTCGCTCTTCCTTCTTCCATCTCAAGAACGTTGCTAAGCTGAGTCCCATTCTGTCCCGCTCTGAACTTGAGACAGTTATCCACTCCTTCATCTCCTCACGCTTAGACTACTGTAACTCTCTTTTCACGTGTCTGAGCAGAACCTCCCTGAACCGTCTACAGGTGGTTCAGAATGCCTGTGCTCGGCTTCTGACCAAGTCCTCCAAACACACCCACATCACCCCGCTTCTCCTCCAGCTTCACTGGCTGCCAGTCAACTTCAGGGTTCATTTCAAGATCCTGGTTCTGGTCTATAGGGCCTTACATGGACAAGCACCATCTTACATTGGTGATCTTCTTAGTCCCTACACCCCCAGCAGGCCCCTGAGGTCCAGTGATCAAAGCCTACTGGTTGTGCAGCACCAGGCTAAAGACCAAAGGTCTCGTCTCGTCTCGTCTCGTCTTCCTCCGCTTATCCGGGTCCGGGTCGCGGGGGCAGCATCCCAACTAGGGAGCTCCAGGCCGTCCTCTCCCCGGCCTTGTCCACCAGCTCCTCCGGCAGGACCCCAAGGCGTTCCCGGACCAGATTGGAGATGTAACTTCTCCAACGTGTCCTGGGTCGACCCGGGGGCCTTCTGCCGGCAGGACATGCCCGAAACACCTCCCCAGGGAGGCGTCCAGGAGGCATCCTGACCAGATGCCCAAACCACCTCAACTGGCTCCTTTCGATCCGGAGGAGCAGCGGTTCTACTCCGAGTCCCTCCCGAATGTCCGAGCTCCTCACCCTATCTCTAAGGCTGAGCCCGGCCACCCTACGGAGGAAACTCATTTCGGCCGCTTGTATCCGCGATCTCGTTCTTTCGGTCATTACCCAAAGCTCATGACCATAGGTGAGGATTGGGACGTAGATCGACCGGTAAATCGAGAGCCTGGCTTTCTGGCTCAGCTCCCTCTTCCCCACGACAGATCGGCTCAGCGTCCGCATCACTGCAGACGCCGAACCAATCCGCCTGTCGATCTCCCGATCCCTCCTACCCTCACTCGTGAACAAGACCCCGAGATACTTAAACTCCTCCACTTGAGGTAGGACCTCTCCCCCGACCCGGAGGTGGCAAGCCACCCTTTTCCGGTCGAGAACCATGGTCTCAGATTTGGAGGTGCTGATCCTCATCCCAGCCGCTTCACATTCGGCCGCGAACCTACCCAGCAAGAGCTGAAGGTCAGAGCTGGATGAAGCTAGGAGGACCACATCATCCGCAAAAAGCAGAGACGAGATTCTCCTGCCACCAAACTCGACACACTCAACACCACGGCTACGTCTAGAAATTCTGTCCATAAATGTGATGAACAGAACCGGTGACAAAGGGCAGCCCTGGCGGAGTCCAACCCTCACTGGGAACAGGTCCGACTTACTACCGGCTATGCGGACCAAACTCACGCTCCTCTGGTAAAGGGACTGAATGGCCCTTAACAGAAAGCCACCCACCCCATACTCCTGGAGCGTCCCCCACAGGGTGCCCCTGGGGACACGGTCATAAGCCTTCTCCAAATCCACAAAGCACATGTGGATTGGTTGGGCAAACTCCCATGCCCCCTCCATCACCCTTGCAAGGGTATAGAGCTGGTCCACAGTTCCACGGCCAGGACGAAAACCACATTGCTCCTCCTCTATCTGAGATTCAACTATCGATCGGACCCTCCTCTCCAGTACCCTGGAGTAGACCTTTCCAGGGAGGCTGAGGAGTGTGATCCCCCTATAGTTGGAACACACCCTCAGGTCACCCTTCTTAAAGATGGGGACCACCACCCCGGTCTGCCACTCCCTAGGAACTGCCCCCGATGACCACGCAATGTTGTAGAGACGTGTCAACCATGACAGCCCTACAACATCCATAGCCTTGAGATACCCAGGACGAACCTCATCCGCCCCCGGGGCTCCGCCGCTGTGTAGTTGTTTGACTACCTCAGCAACTTCTGCCCCCGAGATCGGACAGTCCATCCCCAGGCCTCCCAGCTCTGGTTCCTCCTCGGAATGCGCATTGGTGGGATTGAGGAGCTCCTCAAAGTATTCCTTCCACCGTCCGACTATAGCCTCAGTTGACGTCAGCAGCTCCCCATCCCCACTGTAAACAGTGTGAGCGAGTTGCTGCCTTCCTCTCCTGAGGCGCCGGACAGTTTGCCAGAACCTCTTTGGAGCCGATCGATAGTCTTTCTCCATGGCCTCACCAAACTCCTCCCACGCCCGAGATTTTGCCTCGGCAACTGTCACTGCTGCACCCCGCTTGGCTATCCGGTACCTGTCTGCTGCCTCCGGAGACCCACAGACCAGCCACGCCCTGTAGGCCTCCTTCTTCAGCCTGACGGCTCCCCGAACCTCTGGTGTCCACCAGCGGGTACGGGGGTTGCCACCACGACTGGCACCGGCCACCTTACGACCACAGCTAGCAACAGCCGCCTCGACAATCGCAGAGTGGAACAAGGCCCACTCGGACTCAATGTCCCCCACTGCTCTCGGGACGTGGTCAAAGCTCTGCCGGAGGTGGGAGTTGAAGACCGTCTTGACAGGTTCTTCTGCCAGGCGTTCCCAGCAGACCCTCACTATACGTTTGGGTCTGCCAGGTCTACGCGGCATGTTCCCTTGCCATCTGATCCAACTCACCACCAGGTGGTGATCAGTTGACAGCTCCGCCCCTCTCTTCACTCGGGTGTCCAAAACATACGGTCGCAGGTCAGATGATACGACTACAAAATCTATCATCGACCTGTGACCTAGGCTGCCCTGGTACCAAGTGTACCGGTGGGCATCCTTATGTTCGAACATGGTGTTCGTTATGGCCAAACTGCGGCTTGCACAGAAGTCCAATAACAAAACACCGCTCGAGTTCTGATCAGGTGGGCCGTTCCTCCCAATCACACCCCTCCAGGTCAAGCTGTCATTGCCCACGTGAGCATTGAAGTCCCCCAACTGTGGACCCACCACCCGTCAACTGTGGACCCACCACCCGCAGGAGGAACATGAAGGGTCCGGTGCAATGTGAATCGGGTGGCAGACCAAGGCGGGAGCCTTGGCGGTCCAATCCCCGGACAAGGAAACTAGTTTTTGGGACATGGAACGTCACCTCGCTGGCGGGGAAGGAGCCGGAGCTTGTGGCAGAGGTTGAGCGGTACCGGCTAGATATAGTCGGACTCACCTCGACACATTGCATTGGCTCTGGAACCCGAGACCTGGAGAGGGGTTGGACACTCTACTTTGCTGGAGTTGCTCCGGGTGAGAGGCGGAGGGCTGGGGTTGGCTTTTTGTTAGCCCCGAGACTCTCTGCCTGTGTGTTGGGGTTTACCCCGGGGGACAAGAGGGTAGCTTCCTTGCGCCTTCGGGTCGGGGAACGGGTCCTGACTGTTGTTTGTGCGTATGGGCCAAATATCAGTTCAGAGTACCCACCCTTTTTGGAGTCCCTGGGACGAGTGCTAGATAGTGCTCCATCAGGGGACTCCATTGTCCTAAAGACCAAAGGTGACAGATCATTTGCTGCTGTGGCCCCAAGACTCTGGACCTCCCTCCCCCTGAGCCTGAGATCAGTGGACTCAATGGTCTCCTTTAAAAAGCAGCCGAAGACTCACTTGTTCAAGCTGGCTTTTGTATGACCTTCTTCACCTCTCTCTCTTTATTCTGCTTTCCCCACCTATTCCACCTTCCTCAGGATCCACTGATTTCCCTTTTTCCTATTCACACTCTCTATTTCGTAACTTTTTTTATCACAATTGTCTCTTTTTGCTCATTTTAAATATATTTTTCAACATTTTCTAAATGTTCTTTTATATTTTTACATTTTTTGTTTTTGTGAAGCGCCTCGTGATTTTTATCTTGAGAGGCGCTATAGAAATGATCTTTTCTTCTTCTTCTTCTTCTTCTACTTACTTTACACTGCCTGACACCTTTAATTCTAAGTGTTCACGTCAGGCCACCGGAGTAGGAAAAAAGGTGAATAATGATTTCAGTCTTTAGCTTTTTAAGTCTTACCTACTCCTTGTTTTAGAATCTAATCTGCATGTATCATCACAAAAAGTGGAATTACTCCATAAGATGATCCAGAAAAAAAACAGACACCCAGCAGAATGTGACCCACTTTCCAAATACCTTGGTTTCACGTCTCACCTGGATGTTTACTCTCTCGATCACACAGGAGATGACGTGAAGAACCTGCATTTTAGTGTCACACTCCGTCACCTGCTGTAACAACTGGAAGAGCAGCCCGAAGATGGACTCCAAGTACTGAGAACAGAGGAAGGTCATATTAGATAAGAAATAGAGAAAAAAAAAGCACAAATGCTTCATTTTCAGATCTCTTAAAAATGTGACTTAAAATAAGCCTTTTTAAAAATTATACTCACCGGGAGGAATTGCTCTGTCCTGAACTCAAAGTCATCAACAGGTGATCATGAGTTAAGGTTTAGATTAAGGTGTTCATGCAAACAGTTCTCCTGCAGACGCTGAAACATTTATTTGCTGTGCTAAAGGTGGAATTCGAGATGTTTTTCTTGCCGTTCAACCAAGCTAATGTTTTTGCTATCTTGTGTCCTCCAGCATCGCAGGCCTCCGGTTCTGGTAGAAGCATCTCAGGGAAGATACCCGAGGAGAGGGGTGAGTGTCTTGTGACCATGTTTGCATTCAAAACCTAGCTTTTTCTGTAAAATCACTAAAGCTGCTTTAGGATGTACCTCAGGATCGTGGAAAGCACAATTATTGTTCCAAAGGGTTCGGTTTTAAATTTTTACCCCCTTCTTGGCTCTCAATCTGCCAAATGCCCAAACATTTGACGTTTTTATTGCTTCGCTTTCTGTTCAGCTGCCTCGTGCCAAGAATGCGTGATTAATGCACATGGAAAGGTATGCACAGAGGGAGGGGTGTCAAAGGGAAGTTTGATGGATGGATGATGATCCAGTCATTTAAAATGAGACTAGGGCTGCACAGTGACAAAGTGGTTAGCGCCGTTGCCTTGCAGCAAGACGGTCCTGGGTTCAAATCCCAACCTGGGGTCTTTCTGCATGGAGTTTGCATGTTCTCCCTGTGCATGTGTGGGTTATCTCAGCATACTCCGGCTTCCTCCGAAAACAGGGCTGTCCGCTCGATTGTTTTCTCTAAATTTGTCCTCAGGTGTGTGTGTGTGGTTGTTTGTCCTGTGGGCTTCTGTGTTGCCCTGCGATGGACTGGCAACCTGTCCAGGGTGTAACCCCGCCTGCTTGCCCAGAAATAGCTGGAGATTGGCACCAGCCCCCCGTGATCCTGCGTGGACAAGCGGGTATAGAAAACGGATGGATAGATAGAATAAGACATTCGATATTATTGGATGAGCTTTTTCACATTTCAGAGGCTATTAAACTGATTCCTTTTGTTGACAAAACCTTTTGATTTGCTGGTTGCCACATGAGAAAAGCATGTCAAGCAACGTGGCAATAAATGCTCCAGAAAAACATCACCCACCCCACCTTTTACAATCTAGTGAGCTTTCAAAAACAAAAAACCAAAACCCAAAAGGATATTCAATTTTAGTGTCGTAGCTGTTTCAATCCGCACCTGTGAAGGAAAAGAAAAAATAAAAAGGTTTATTTTAAAAAGCTATAAAACAGTGTGTTTATCATGGTACATAAAGATATTCACTAAAGAGCTACAGAAGATAAATATGTAAGGAGGCCATTTTTTGAGTTTGTTAGGAACTAAGCTAAGGAAAAGACTGAATTTAAATATTTTCAGAGGTAAAACATCAGAAGAATGCAGTAGCTGCACAACGGAATAAAAAGAAAGTAAATAACATTATTCCCTTCCGTCAAACTTGCTCAGACCCTAGGATCCTTTAACAACAGGTTCTAAAACCTCAGCATTGTTTGAAAACAGCTTCTGAAACCTGAACCTTTTCTGACAAACACCACAGAATCGTACTGTCAGGAAGAGAAAAATATTAAGAAAGAAGTCAAACATTTACAGTTTATTTTTCAAATGGCGTTGCATTTACAGATAATTGTAATGGTGAATTTTTGTGTCTTTAAAAATAAAATATTACTTATTACTCATAATACTTAAAAAAGATTTCCCAAATCAAAACTGCAGCATGACATTCATACAACACAAGCAGAGTTAGAGCCACGGGGTGGATTTTTCCACCAAGGTCGGCATTCAGAACGGGGAGAGGAGATTAAGGAAAGTAAATGAGTGCAGAGAAAGGTGAGGAGCTGGGAACTCAATTACTGCTGATCCTTTCAAGCACTAAATGTGTGCATCTCAATGGTAAATTAGTGGGCATCATTTCTGTATGTGCGAGTAGCAGCAGAAACAAATGTTATCCTGCGAAATCTTTAAGAGTGCACAAGCACTGCAATGCAATTTTACTCCAAATATAACTAATGTGTAATTGACCAGTGACTTGGAGCGCAAATGTCATAGATCAAAACCAGAAACAATCTCTGTATGAATTATTCATACGCCCATTCTGCAACCAGAGCGTCGTATTGCAGGTTTTAATTATTGACAATGCACACAGTCCTATTCCATACTTTTCAACTTTAGGTTTCCTCTGGGGTTGTCGGTGCAGCTTCCAAATCCATGTGTAACCGGATTACAGGATACAATAAGATAATTAAAAGAAAAAATAAACAAATGGGCCAATAATTAGGTTCGGGGAGAATTGGAGGTTGTTTAAGAATGACTGGAGTCACGGGTATAGCATGAAACGGTTTATATACTAAATTTTAATAATAATGGGAAATATAACACATAAAGATAACACACAAAAACAGATGAAAACAATCGACAATAGTAAAATGCTCGGTATGAGATTTGATCATATGAGTCACAAGTCAGCCGGCGTCAAGTCAAATCCCCACGCTTGGGGTGAAAGTCAGAGTCCGGTGGTGCGATTTTTTCCTACCACACCGTTGAGATTGTTCACAGAAGAGAGCAGTCTGCTCTTCAGTTACTTGAGATGTCCTGGTTCGTTCAGTGGTTAAGGCTCGCCATCTCCCTCGTCAGGAAGAAATCCAGTTCTCGTTCCAAGTGAGTGATCATAGGAGTCGGGATCAAACCCAAGGAAAAAAAAAAAACCCAGCCTGTAAACAACAGGACTGTTAGCGAGTTGGCATCGACCCTTCTCGTCACATCACAGCATAAAGTCTTACAGACTTAAACAAATGCTTCACTCTATTGGCATAGCCAATCATGTTTGGGTTCACAGTTCAACTAACATAACATCAATTTGATTGTCTATTAAAATAATTCTCAGTAGCTCTGGAAATATAATTACATATGACAACAATTGTTCAGCTCAATAGGCTCAGTTAGATTCTATTACTCTACACTATTCAACAAGAAATACATTCATGACAACAAGGATACATTTAGTTGTGTTTCTATACAGCATTGTGACACCTTGTATATCTGTAACACAATAAATAAATAAATAAATAAATAAATAAATAAATAAATAAATAAAATGTTCTATAACAAAATTCAACAAAATATAAATTCTGGTCCTTTGGTCCACCTTTGTAAAATAATTCCTCCCTAATCAGTTAGCTTTTATTTATTTTTATTTATCTATTTTTTTTATTATTAAATGTTTGGTTAAGGGACGCATTGCTAATTCTATGGTGTTAGCTATAACGCCCCTGAGGACCTTGTACATCTAGGCCGTACCACCATTAACTGGCGGTTTGAGCCGTTAACTCCTGGGAATCCCATATGCCCTACCGCCGTTAACTGGCGGTTTGAGCCGTTAACTCCTATATGCCCTACCACCGTTAACTGGTAGTTTGAGATGTTAACTCCTGGGATCTAACGTCTAGCAGCCCACTGCTGTCACCTCGGTTGCTGTAATTAGCTTTTTGAATTTAATAATTTACTGAATTTAATCTCATTCACTCACCAACGCGCTCCAACGGTTCCCTCCTACAGAGGATTGGTTCACTCTGTCGTCTCCACACAAATCTATAAGAATGGAATTAATTTGATAAGCTATTTAAGTTTCCTTTTTTTTTTTAAGTTGCATCGTTAGCTTTTTCTCTTCTTTTTTCTTTACTCACCGCGTTGGTTCCAAGTTCCTAGCTCTTATTAGAAGGAGTCAAGTCCGCCTCTCCCTCTATCTATGCGGCACCCAAATCAGGGTTCTTCACGGCCTCGACCGTTGTTTTTTTTTCTCTCTCTCTCTCTCTCTAACCGCTCAGTCTTTGCTTTCTGTATCTGCGTGCTGCACAGCCGTTTGTCTCTCCTCTCGCTCAGCTGCGTCGCACGGTTTTATTTCGCGGAGGCGGGACTTATTTCTCTCAGCCAATGAAATTTCAGATTCCCACCTGGACCAATAGTATACAGCTTTCCTCTTCTGTTTCTGTTAGTGATGTTCAAGATTCTTGTTTTAACCGATGTTTAATATTAAACTCGTTATTTTAGTTATTCACCCTTCCAATAATTCATTATGAAATTATCTATTAGTTAATTAGATATCTATTAATTAGTATTGTTAATTTCCTTAATTTATATTTTATATTTTATCTAAATTGAGGATGGATCATATTAGTAAGCCAATTAGTTAATACCTCATTAAGGTTCTAGCTTCTGGGTTAGCTAGAACCTTAATGAGGTATTAACTAATTGGCTTACTAATATGATCCATCCTCAATTTAGATAAAATATAAAATATAAATTAAGGAAATTAACAATACTAATTAATAGATATCTAATTAACTAATAGATAATTTCATAATGAATTATTGGAAGGGTGAATAACTAAAATAACGAGTTTAATATTAAACATCGGTTAAAACAAGAATCTTGAACATCACTAACAGAAACAGAAGAGGAAAGCTGTATACTATTGGTCCAGGTGGGAATCTGAAATTTCATTGGCTGAGAGAAATAAGTCCCGCCTCCGCGAAATAAAACCGTGCGACGCAGCTGAGCGAGAGGAGAGACAAACGGCTGTGCAGCACGCAGATACAGAAAGCAAAGACTGAGCGGTTAGAGAGAGAGAGAGAGAGAAAAAAAAACAACGGTCGAGGCCGTGAAGAACCCTGATTTGGGTGCCGCATAGATAGAGGGAGAGGCGGACTTGACTCCTTCTAATAAGAGCTAGGAACTTGGAACCAACGCGGTGAGTAAAGAAAAAAGAAGAGAAAAAGCTAACGATGCAACTTAAAAAAAAAAAGGAAACTTAAATAGCTTATCAAATTAATTCCATTCTTATAGATTTGTGTGGAGACGACAGAGTGAACCAATCCTCTGTAGGAGGGAACCGTTGGAGCGCGTTGGTGAGTGAATGAGATTAAATTCAGTAAATTATTAAATTCAAAAAGCTAATTACAGCAACCGAGGTGACAGCAGTGGGCTGCTAGACGTTAGATCCCAGGAGTTAACATCTCAAACTACCAGTTAACGGTGGTAGGGCATATAGGAGTTAACGGCTCAAACCGCCAGTTAACGGCGGTAGGGCATATGGGATTCCCAGGAGTTAACGGCTCAAACCGCCAGTTAATGGTGGTACGGCCTAGATGTACAAGGTCCTCAGGGGCGTTATAGCTAACACCATAGAATTAGCAATGCGTCCCTTAACCAAACATTTAATAATAAAAAAAATAGATAAATAAAAATAAATAAAAGCTAACTGATTAGGGAGGAATTATTTTACAAAGGTGGACCAAAGGACCAGAATTTATATTTTGTTGAATTTTGTTATAGAACATTTTATTTATTTATTTATTTATTTATTTATTTATTTATTTATTTATTGTGTTACAGATATACAAGGTGTCACAATGCTGTATAGAAACACAACTAAATGTATCCTTGTTGTCATGAATGTATTTCTTGTTGAATAGTGTAGAGTAATAGAATCTAACTGAGCCTATTGAGCTGAACAATTGTTGTCATATGTAATTATATTTCCAGAGCTACTGAGAATTATTTTAATAGACAATCAAATTGATGTTATGTTAGTTGAACTGTGAACCCAAACATGATTGGCTATGCCAATAGAGTGAAGCATTTGTTTAAGTCTGTAAGACTTTATGCTGTGATGTGACGAGAAGGGTCGATGCCAACTCGCTAACAGTCCTGTTGTTTACAGGCTGGGTTTTTTTTTTTTCCTTGGGTTTGATCCCGACTCCTATGATCACTCACTTGGAACGAGAACTGGATTTCTTCCTGACGAGGGAGATGGCGAGCCTTAACCACTGAACGAACCAGGACATCTCAAGTAACTGAAGAGCAGACTGCTCTCTTCTGTGAACAATCTCAACGGTGTGGTAGGAAAAAATCGCACCACCGGACTCTGACTTTCACCCCAAGCGTGGGGATTTGACTTGACGCCGGCTGACTTGTGACTCATATGATCAAATCTCATACCGAGCATTTTACTATTGTCGATTGTTTTCATCTGTTTTTGTGTGTTATCTTTATGTGTTATATTTCCCATTATTATTAAAATTTAGTATATAAACCGTTTCATGCTATACCCGTGACTCCAGTCATTCTTAAACAACCTCCAATTCTCCCCGAACCTAATTATTGGCCCATTTGTTTATTTTTCTTTTAATTATCTTATTGTATCCTGTAATCCGGTTACATAAAACTTGGCGAGCCAGCCAGGAGAATTGTAGAGTTGTTACCTTAGCTAACCATTGACTGACATCATAAGAGTGCCTGGAGGTCACAGTGGTTTGCCATTTTGGCATTATTGGTACTTTTGAGTGTTTTAAAATGGAAGTTGTGAAAACAGAAAAGGTCAAAGTTTCAAATGCTGTTTTAATCAGTGGGTTAACTGATACAGACCTTGATAACGAAGTCTTTGGGTTTATGGAAGGATTCGGACCAGTTAACAGGCGCATTAAGTTACCAAACTGTGATCAGATTATTGTGGAGTTTCAACATGAAGCCACTGTTAAGGAATTAAAGAAACAATGTTTACCCTATGACAAACCTTGTACTAGGAACCCAGATGTTTTCTTCCATATTCAAGACCTAGCCAGCGCGTACAGTCTAGAAACTAGCACATCTGCCACTGATGCCTATCTGTCAGAGCTCAGGGACATAGCTGCGCGTAGCAATCAATCATTTAAAGACCTTCTAATGGAGGAACTGGCAAAAATTGGGGAATCTTTAGGAAGGGATACCCATGCATCTGAACCAGTCACTGAACCAGAGCCAATGCTCCATAGTGACCAAGTTACATATTCCCTGCCTTTAACACCAGAAGTTAACTATATGAACAACTCAAAGGACAATTGTCCACCTACAGAGACTGGAAAACAAAACCCTTGCATTCCACCAAATCTTTTAAACACACCTGAGGTTCAGCGAGTTATTGTGGAACACATTGTTAAAAGCAGTGAGGTTATCCCTCCGCCTACTTCACAATACAGACTAAAACCGTTCTCAGGGCGAGTTCCACACCCTTCTTTTGAAACTGACTATGATACTTGGCGTAGTAGTGTAGTGTTATGCATAAATGATCCTTCACTCACCAAGTCCCAAATTGTACGAAGAATCGTGGAGAGTCTGTCAGCCCCAGCAGCGAGCATCGTTAAAGCTCTTAGTCCAAAATCCGACCCGGAAACGTACCTTGAACATCTCGATTCAGCTTACGCAGCTGTCGAAGACGGCGACGAGCTCTTTGCTCGCTTTTTAAACACAAACCAGGACAGTGGTGAAAAACCTTCCGATTACTTTCAGAGGTTATACACCTTGTTAAACCTAGTTATTCAGAGGAATGGAATTTCCTCCAGTGACGCCGACCAGCAGCTGCTCAAGCAGTTTTGCAGAGGCTGTTGGGACAGCTCGCTGATTTCAAACCTGCAACTCGAACAAAAGAAAGACAACCCGCCTCATTTTACAGCACTTCTCCTCAAACTGCGCACTGAAGAAGACAAACAGGCTACTAAAGCAGCACGCATGAAACAACACTTAGGGGCACAACGAACTAGAGTGTATTCAAATGTGCAAACAACATGCTCTCAGAGTAAAAACACTTGTGAACTGGAAATAGATGATAACTGTGATGACTTACGCAAACAAATCGCTGAGCTCAGGAGCCAAATTGCACAGCTTAAGGTTAACAACACAGATAAAAAGGCAAAGAAAACTCAAAAAGAGTCAAAACCCCGTGTGGGGACTAAAATTCCAGATGAGCCCAAACAGATTCAGCAGATAACAGCAGTGGTGCCCAGACCAAAGCCTGGATACTGTTTTAAGTGCGGAGAAGATGGGCACATAGCTTCTAGCTGTAGCAACGAGCCAAATCCAGCACTAGTTGCAACTAAAAGACTTGCTCTTAGACAGAAGCAGCGCGAGTGGGAGATGTCAAAGCCAATTGCTCAGTCTCCTCCTTTAAACCGGTAGAAGCTCCTATCGTGGGACAGATAGGTGCTAAAGTAGAACCAAGTCCCTCTAAGGAAAGGACAGAGAGACTTTTTTGCAAGCCAGTTCATGCTCATTCAGTGCCAAAACTTCCCAAAAGATTAGTGGGTGGGCGATGCACAGCTACAGTCTCAGTTAACAGTGTTGAATGTAATTGTTTACTGGATTCAGGGTCCCAGGTAACCACCATTGCCAATTCTTTTTACCAAGAACACTTACCTGACCTCTCAATTAAACCCATCAGTAATCTGTTAGAAGTCGAGGGCGCAAACGGTCAAGCAGTTCCTTATTTAGGATACATAGAGATAAGTGTCACATTTCCAAAAGAGCTCGATCAGTCTGGACTTGAGTTACCTACCCTTGCGTTAGTGGTTCCGGATATAAGCTCAAACTCTGATACACCACTACTCATTGGCACAAACACACTCGATCCTTTGTATGAGCAATTGTCTGCCAATAACTTACCTGATTCCAAGGCACTCTCTTATGGGTACCAACACGTGCTAAAAGCCTTAGCAGTCAGAAAAAAACAAAGCAAAGATGGACGAGTTGGTGTGGTGAAGCTTCGAGGGAGAACCCAAGAAGTTCTCCCTGCAAATAAAAAACTGTTACTAGAAGGGTTTATGCAACCCAGCCAAAACAAGCATGAGCCTTATGCACTCATTGAACAACCCACCAATGGTTCTCTACCAGGGGGTATAATTGTAGACTGTTGCCTCATTTCCTTACCTTCACATGGTCCATACAAAGTACCTGTTGTACTAAGAAACGAAACTAACCATGACATCACATTACCCACTAACTGTGTGATCGCTGAGTTAGTTAAAGCCGATCGTGTTATGCCATATCCAGAACCTGACAAAAGTGATCAGAAAGTACTTGCGGCGTGTAGTTTGCAGCAACAGACTTCACCTTCAAACCCTCCTCTCAGTTTTGACTTCGGTACTTCGCCCTTGTCCGAAGAATGGAAAGGGAGGATCACCAACAAACTTAACACTTACTCCGATGTGTTTTCGCACCACGATCTTGATTTTGGTCATACACAACAGATAAGACATCACATCAACTTAAAAGACGAGACCCCATTCAAACAGAAATCTCGGCCGATCCATCCACATGATTATGAAGCCGTGAGAAAACATTTGGAAGCCCTCTTGGAAACCGGTATAATAAGAGAGTCGGAGTCTCCATTTGCCTCACCAATAGTCGTAGTTCGGAAAAAGAATGGTGAGGTACGTCTATGTATAGACTATAGAAAGCTTAATCTGCAAACCATTCGCGACGCATATGCCCTGCCTAACTTGGAGGAGTCCTTTTCTGCTCTCGCTGGATCACAGTGGTTTTCTGTGATGGACCTCAAGTCAGGTTACTATCAAATAGAGATGTGTGAAAAGGATAAACCTAAAACTGCTTTTGTTTGCCCGTTTGGGTTTTATGAATTTAACCGTATGCCACAAGGAATAACAAATGCTCCAAGCACTTTCCAACGGGTTATGGAAAAGTGTATGAAGGACATTAATCTGAAGGAAGTGTTAGTTTTCCTAGACGACTTGATCGTCTTTTCCAACTCCTTGGAAGAACACGAAACCAGACTTTCTCACGTTCTTGAACGGCTTAGAGAATACGGACTCAAGCTATCACCAGATAAGTGTCGTTTTTTCCAGACATCTGTGCGTTATCTTGGACATATAGTATCTCGAGATGGCATAAAAACCGATCCAGATAAGGTGGAAGCACTCAAAACATGGCCGAAGCCTCAGACTTTGAAGGAACTCCAATCTTTCTTAGGATTTACCGGTTATTACCGACGCTTCGTTAAAGATTACTCAAATATTGTCAAGCCACTAACATCTCTCACGGCTGGTTATCCACCCAAACGGAAAAACTTTAAAACACCACCATGTAGATCAAAGTACTTGAACCCCAAAGAACCCTTTGGGAATCGTTGGAGCCAAGACTGTGAGAAGTCCTTTCAAACTATTATTGAAAAACTTACCACTTCGCCAGTTCTTGGCTACGCTGACGCAAAACTCCCATATCTAGTACACACAGATGCTAGTACGACCGGACTCGGTGCAGCGCTATACCAAGTGCAAAACGGTGTCACACAGGTAATCGCTTATGCAAGTCGCGGTTTAAGCTCTAGTGAAACTAGGTACCCTGCGCACAAGTTGGAGTTTCTAGCCTTAAAGTGGGCCATAACAGATAAGTTTCATGACTATTTGTATGGGAACACATTCACTGTCATTACTGATAATAATCCGTTAACTTACCTCTTAACAACGGCAAAACTCGATGCAACGAGCTATCGTTGGCTAGCTGCGTTGTCCACCTATAATTTTGACATCAGATACCGTGCAGGTACACAGAACGTTGACGCGGATGGCCTGTCTAGGAGGCTGCATGATAAACCTGAAGACAACTCAAAATTCACTGAGGAATGCCAACGACTAGATGAGTTCCGATCTCATCTTTTTTCCTCTGTCAAAGAAGTCGAGCTTCAACTTCAAGCCGAAGCAGTGAAGGCAACATGCCAAAAGCACATGGTCTTGGATGAGACTGATTCTCCTTGTGGTTTAGTTCAGTCACTTGCCATGTCTGCAGCGGCCATTCCAGACCTATTCCAGTTGGAAGACAATAGTGACAGTTTCTTTGCTGTGCCCAAGTATAACCATGCTGACCTTGTCTCCTTGCAGAGGAAAGATCCAACCATTGGCCGAGTCATTCAGCTGCTTATGACTGACAATAAACCGCCAACTGATACTATTGCAGAACCCCCGGTGGTTCTTAACCTTTTGAGAGAGTGGAAACGGTTTGAGTTTCAAAATGATTTACTGTACCGGAGACGCCAATTAGGACCAGAGACATCATTGCAGTTAGTCTTGCCTGATTCATTACGTTCAACAGTCATGCAAAGCCTACATGATGATATGGGGCATCTTGGGGTTGAACGTACGACAGATCTCATTCGGTCCCGTTTTTACTGGCCAAGAATGGCTAGTGATATCGAAATCAAAGTTAAAACTTGCGAAAGATGTATCCGTCGGAAGGCCCTCCCTGACAAAGCTGCTCCAATGGTGAGTATTACCACCACCAGACCTATGGAGTTAGTTTGCATGGATTTTCTCTCCATAGAACCAGACAGTAAGAACACTAAAGATGTCTTAGTGATTACAGACCATTTTACAAAGTATGCAGTGTCCATCCCAACCAAAGATCAGAAAGCCACCACCGTCGCGAAGAACCTGTGGGAACATTTTTTAGTCCACTACGGGTTTCCTGAGCGTCTTCATAGTGATCAGGGACGGGATTTCGAATCACGTACAATCAAGGAACTTTGTTCTTTACTTGGTATCCGTAAAGTCAGAACGAGCCCTTATCACCCTCGTGGCAACCCCGTTGAACGGTACAATCGTACATTACTCAGCATGTTGGGAACTTTACAAGCCACTGAGAAACATCACTGGCGCGATTTTGTAAAACCACTTACTCACTCGTACAATTGTACAAAAAATGACGTGACGGGATACTCTCCCTACGAGCTAATGTTCGGTAGGCAGCCTCGGTTGCCTATAGATATTGCCTTTGGGTTACCGCATTTGAACAAGCCCTCTATAACTCATTCTCAGTATGTTAAAGAACTGAAGAGTCATCTGGAACAGAGTTATGACATTGTCATAAAAAACTCTCAAAAAACAGCGAGGAAGAACAAAGAACGGTTTGACAGAAACATTCGTGAGTCCACACTAGGTGTGGGAGATCGTGTTTTAGTCCGAAATCTTCGCTTAAGAGAAAAGCATAAATTAGCAGACAAATGGGAGCAAACAGTGTATATAGTTCTCAAACAGATGGAAAACTTGCCAGTATACACTGTAAAACCAGAGAACGGAGAAGGACCCAACAGAACACTCCACAGAGATCTTTTACTGCCTTGTGGTTTTCTCTCTTCATTAGAAAATGAAACAGAACGCGTTACGAAACCTAGCAGACCTCATACAAGACAGAGTTCAGCCTTAGAACCTGACCCAGATGAGCCACTTGACGAAGAGGTAGATGAGTTTTATTACTCTGATCTTCCACAAGTGCTAAACCGACCATCCTATCAAATAGCGGTCACCTTGCCAAATAGGGAACTCATAGCAGATTCAGGACCGGTAAATAATATTCAACAACAAAACACACTATCCTTACACACAGGGGATCGCAAGGAACCAACCTTAGCTGGTAATGAAAATGCTGAATTGTCCTTACTTGACAAAGGCATCAACACCGAAACATTCTTACCTGACAGAATGAGTGAAACTGCGACATTCTTACCTGAAAGAGTGAAAGAAGCAGCAACATACTTACCTGAAAAAACGAAAAAAAACGAAGTATACTTACCTGACGTAGAAACGGGGGATGAAACTAACACAAACCTACCTCAATTGGATGGTGTCCTAAAGTCGCAGCAACGTGATGTAAGTTTTGAACCCATCATACACGATCAGACACATACATCTGAAAAGACCAAAGTCTTAGAGAATAGCTCATCAGCTCTGTCGGAAACAGAGAGCTCACTTCGTCCTGTCTCAGTTGAGAATCAAACCGAAACGGATGAGCATGATACTGTGCAACCAGAGATGTATGTCAGGAGATCTGAACGAAGTAGTCAGCCTCCTCAAAGACTAACTTACTCTCAATTGGGCAATCCACTAGTGACCGTAGTTAGGTCCCTTTTCCAAGGACTTAATAAAGCTTTTATTGACTCTCTTACTCAAGAAGTTGTGTACCCCGTAGAAACAATGCACAGGGACGTGCATGATATTTAATGGGGGAGGATGTAACCCAGAAGCTAGAACCTTAATGAGGTATTAACTAATTGGCTTACTAATATGATCCATCCTCAATTTAGATAAAATATAAAATATAAATTAAGGAAATTAACAATACTAATTAATAGATATCTAATTAACTAATAGATAATTTCATAATGAATTATTGGAAGGGTGAATAACTAAAATAACGAGTTTAATATTAAACATCGGTTAAAACAAGAATCTTGAACATCACTAACAGAAACAGAAGAGGAAAGCTGTATACTATTGGTCCAGGTGGGAATCTGAAATTTCATTGGCTGAGAGAAATAAGTCCCGCCTCCGCGAAATAAAACCGTGCGACGCAGCTGAGCGAGAGGAGAGACAAACGGCTGTGCAGCACGCAGATACAGAAAGCAAAGACTGAGCGGTTAGAGAGAGAGAGAGAGAGAAAAAAAAACAACGGTCGAGGCCGTGAAGAACCCTGATTTGGGTGCCGCATAGATAGAGGGAGAGGCGGACTTGACTCCTTCTAATAAGAGCTAGGAACTTGGAACCAACGCGGTGAGTAAAGAAAAAAGAAGAGAAAAAGCTAACGATGCAACTTAAAAAAAAAAAGGAAACTTAAATAGCTTATCAAATTAATTCCATTCTTATAGATTTGTGTGGAGACGACAGAGTGAACCAATCCTCTGTAGGAGGGAACCGTTGGAGCGCGTTGGTGAGTGAATGAGATTAAATTCAGTAAATTATTAAATTCAAAAAGCTAATTACAGCAACCGAGGTGACAGCAGTGGGCTGCTAGACGTTAGATCCCAGGAGTTAACATCTCAAACTACCAGTTAACGGTGGTAGGGCATATAGGAGTTAACGGCTCAAACCGCCAGTTAACGGCGGTAGGGCATATGGGATTCCCAGGAGTTAACGGCTCAAACCGCCAGTTAATGGTGGTACGGCCTAGATGTACAAGGTCCTCAGGGGCGTTATAGCTAACACCATAGAATTAGCAATGCGTCCCTTAACCAAACATTTAATAATAAAAAAAATAGATAAATAAAAATAAATAAAAGCTAACTGATTAGGGAGGAATTATTTTACAAAGGTGGACCAAAGGACCAGAATTTATATTTTGTTGAATTTTGTTATAGAACATTTTATTTATTTATTTATTTATTTATTTATTTATTTATTTATTGTGTTACAGATATACAAGGTGTCACAATGCTGTATAGAAACACAACTAAATGTATCCTTGTTGTCATGAATGTATTTCTTGTTGAATAGTGTAGAGTAATAGAATCTAACTGAGCCTATTGAGCTGAACAATTGTTGTCATATGTAATTATATTTCCAGAGCTACTGAGAATTATTTTAATAGACAATCAAATTGATGTTATGTTAGTTGAACTGTGAACCCAAACATGATTGGCTATGCCAATAGAGTGAAGCATTTGTTTAAGTCTGTAAGACTTTATGCTGTGATGTGACGAGAAGGGTCGATGCCAACTCGCTAACAGTCCTGTTGTTTACAGGCTGGGTTTTTTTTTTTTCCTTGGGTTTGATCCCGACTCCTATGATCACTCACTTGGAACGAGAACTGGATTTCTTCCTGACGAGGGAGATGGCGAGCCTTAACCACTGAACGAACCAGGACATCTCAAGTAACTGAAGAGCAGACTGCTCTCTTCTGTGAACAATCTCAACGGTGTGGTAGGAAAAAATCGCACCACCGGACTCTGACTTTCACCCCAAGCGTGGGGATTTGACTTGACGCCGGCTGACTTGTGACTCATATGATCAAATCTCATACCGAGCATTTTACTATTGTCGATTGTTTTCATCTGTTTTTGTGTGTTATCTTTATGTGTTATATTTCCCATTATTATTAAAATTTAGTATATAAACCGTTTCATGCTATACCCGTGACTCCAGTCATTCTTAAACAACCTCCAATTCTCCCCGAACCTAATTATTGGCCCATTTGTTTATTTTTCTTTTAATTATCTTATTGTATCCTGTAATCCGGTTACACATGCATTAAGTTTTACCACCATCATGATTACTCCTATGATCACTACTTATTTCTAATCCTTCAACAACCCCATACTTTCATTCTTTGCGCTACTGGCAGCAGGCCAGAGCAGCTGCTACTGACAGCAGAGTTGTCTTTTTCTCCGTCCTCATTAAAGCGGTGGTCGCCTTCGCTGGGCTGAGGGACTTGCAAGGTCTAATCACATTGCAGATGGCATCTGCTATGACCTCCAACCACCCACCCCCAGAATTGGACTTCAATTAATAATACTACACCAATAATTTCAGATAGAATTTAGAACACTCCAGGGATGTGCTGAGTGAGAAGATGCAGATGGCCTCACAAAACAGTTAGCATCCAAGCTATGTCGACGCCAAATTATTTATTTTATTGAGTAAAAGAACTATAACCCCAAGAGTCTGTATACGAACCTTATGGCCCTTTATAGTTGTGCTTGTTCAAAAGGCACTAAGTATTGGTCTTGGTTTTGATATTCATTCATCTTCATTCATCTTGACCTCAGTTTAGTTGGGGTTGCCTTTAGCACAAATTTTGTTTTAGCGTTTTTGTCTGGGTTTTGGTGTAGAATTGACAAGGGCTGTAGAACCTGACTGCCTTACTAAATTTATATTTTAAGAATGCAGTTGTCCCAAGAGCCTGGATACTCACGATAGTCACCCCAATTTGTAAAGATGGAGACGAATCCAACATGGTACAGACCAATCAGTGTGCTGGAGCAGAATTTTTGGATCTCAGCTATCATGGCTAAAATCAGATAGGTCTACAATGCAGTGCAAACATTGAAGGAAGGAAGGAAGGAAGGAAGGAAGGAAGGAAGGAAGGAAGGAAGGAAGGAAGGAAGGAAGGAAGGAAGGAAGGAAGGAAGGAAGGAAGGAAGGAAGGAAGGAAGGAAGGAAGGAAGGAAGGAAGGAAGGAAGGAAGGAAGGAAGGAAGGAAGGAAGGAAGGAAGGAAGGAAGGAAGGAAGGAAGGAAGGAAGGAAGGAAGGAAGGAAGGAAGGAAGGAAGGAAGGAAGGAAGGAAGGAAGGAAGGAAGGAAGGAAGGAAGGAAGGAAGGAAGGAAGGAAGGAAGGAAGGAAGGAAGGAAGGAAGGAAGGAAGGAAGGAAGGAAGGAAGGAAGGAAGGAAGGAAGGAAGGAAGGAAGAAAGGAAGGAAGAAAGGAAGAAAGAAAGAAAGAAAGAAAGAAAGAAAGAAAGCAAGAAAGAAAGAAAGCAAGAAAGAAAGAAAGCAAGAAAGAAAGAAAGAAAGAAAGAAAGAAAAGAAAAGAAAGAAACAAAAGAAAGAAAGAAACAAAAGAAAGAAAGAAACGAAAGAAAGAAACAAAAGAAAGAAAGAAACAAAAGAAAGAAAGAAAGAAAGAAAGAAAAAAGAAAAAAGAGAAAGAAAGAAAAAAGAAAAAAAGAGAAAGAAAGAAAGAAAGAAAAAATGAAAAAAGAAAGAGAGAAAGAAAGAAAGAGCGAAAAAGTGAAAGAAAGAAAGTAAGAGAGAGTAAGAAAGAAAGAGAAAGAGAATGAGAGAAAGAAAGAAAGAGAGAAAGAGAAAGAAAGAAAGAAAGAGCGAAAGAAAGAAAGAAAGAGAGAAAAAAGAGAGTAAGAAAGAAAGAGAGAAAGAGAAAGAAAGAAAGAAAAAAGAAAGAAAGAAAGAGTGAAAGAGCAAAAGAAAGAGCAAAAGAAAGAAAGAGAGAATGAAAGAGAGAAAGAAAGAAAGAAAGAGACAAAAGAAAGAAAGAAAGAAAATATGTAAAAAAAAAATTTTTTAAATAATAATGTAAAGAAAGGGAGAGACAAAATGAATAGGAAAGAGGGAAACCAGTGAATAATAAAGTAAGGTTTGAAATCTAATTATTTAATCTGTAACATTGCTGAGAGATTAAACACAAGTGCAGACATTTACATTCCGGTCAAGCAACAAGAAGCAGAGTAATGCAACATACATCCTGATAATGAAGTGGATGGAGTGATAGAAGGTGGTTTTCCCCATTAGCATCATTAAAAGTTTATAATCAATAATTCATTAAGTCCAAGAGTATCAAACTGGCCAGGGCAATATTGACCTAAGGCCACAACGTGATTGGTGAGCTGGACAGTGATGCAAGAGCAAGCTTGTGTGAAGAAAAAGCACTGAAACTCTAAAAGCTGTAATTACCCTCATAAAACTTGGAGCTTTGTCCGATTTATAGCATGAGTACTCCCTATAGTCATTTAGCTTCCCTGAAGGACAAAATGGCAGTAAATGGAGCATCTAGTAATTGAATATCACTGGTCAAATTTAAATATGCCCAATGGATTGAAATTTTCTAATACATTTGAGTTGATGAACTAAATAAGTATGATTGTAAATCATGAATATAAGGTCTGTACATAAAACTGTGATAGTCTATGTCACCATCTGCCATTAGGGTGACCAGATGTCCCGCTTTGTGCGGGACGGTCCCGCATTTTCATTACTTTTCACGTGTCCTGCAAATAGAGACTCATGTCCTGCATTATTGACAGTTTCCCGTTTCGAGTTTCAATCTTATAAAAGAAACTGTGGACAAAATCTGCCTGTCAATCAAACGGAGGCGGGACTTTATCGCAGATTCGGAGCGTGTGTGGAGCGCGCGCGAACCACCAAAACAAGCGTGGGTGACCACGGAGGAGAAAATGCTGTAAACTCGTGAATTAAACGTGTTCAGAGACACTCGACAGAGTCTTTGTTGTTTCTGAGTCATTCTTTCGCGTCTCGGTGCGGCGTCTGATATGAAGAGGTCAAAAGCAGGTTTTCCAGTAATTAGACAGGTCCGTGATAAACACAATGGAGGCTCTAACACAGACAAGGTGCTGCGGTTTCAGATACCTGCATACATGCCGAGCCCCTTAAAGCACAGTGAAGAAATAATGACAGAATAAATGGAAGCTATCATCACTTATTCCCAGAAATTTGAGGCAAAAAGTAACTAAGAAACTATTAGATTAGATCTGAATTTTTTTAGAGATTAGAATCTGATGTTTATTCTCACCTAAATTTAGAAGAGATTTGTTGTCATGTTTAAAAAAATGTTTTGTTTCTTAATTATGAAAAAAACAGCAAAAAGTATGGATATTTTTTCTATGAGATGCTGATTTTAGTGGAAAACGAATTAAAAACAAACATATGTAAATAGATCTAAAAAATATTACTGGTACTTTTACTGTCATTCTGTTGTGGAAAATATTCAATGAAAACTCTGAAAAGCTGCTTAAGCCTGCATGTTTTTATTATTGTGGGCCTATCTATGTTATTAAAATGATCAGAGCCACTACAGAAGGCCCAAAGAGCCTGAGTTATGCTGTGGTAACTTGAGAGGAACTGTGAAATAGAAAAGCTTTTGCTTTCGTTGAATTCAAATAAAATATATACAAGAAATATATGATAATAATAATAATAATTTTACATATATGTAACAGCGATGTTGGGGCTAAAAGGCAGAATATATGTTTTGTTTGTTTGATTTCTTCTCATTTTAACTTCCCGTTGTAACATTGAGAAGTCTCTGTCCCACATTTGGCAAATTGGGATCTGGTCACCCTATCTTCCATTTGTCTTATTTCTTGACTGAAACTTCCCAATCCACCTTTGCACTTACTTACAACCTCAGTTAACAAGAAAGTATGGAATGTTGCCATCTAAATGGTTCCCAGAGATTCATTAAAGCACGCAAAACAAGGTATCTACCCAGTATGTTACTACTGGCATCAAGAAATTATGAGTCAAAGATACAAATACGGTTCTTTTAATTACGCTTTGTTCCATTACACTTATAGAATTTGAGTTTAGTGTTAGTGTGGGTTCAGCCTTACGAGAGCCATTACCCTAATTACGTTGTAATCCCAGCTGCAGGGCAATTTAAACGGTTTCCAGAGAGAGAATCCTCTAACAAAGTCAAAACTCTGTATTCGAATTAGAAAAAAAGACCTATATGCGCATCATAATTCATCTGGCCTTGTGTTGCGCCCACGTATCCCCCTGCATTCATGTATAGCTGATGATATGCAAGAACACTGCCGTCAACATCTACTGTACCTTCTCCCTTACAGACACATGAAATATTAACGGTTTCTCACCTAGTTCACGTTCTGCCTCTTTATAGTTTTGTGAAAATCTGCCTCGCAGTTTTTTTTGTGTCATCTTGGTGGCAATGTCAATACATAACACCACCTGCCTCACATAATAATTAGCATAATAATAGCATTGTTCTGTGTATAGAAAAGAAATGCCATTAAACATGCATCTGGAAGCTCCTTTCATAAAACTAATTATAAAACAAGACATATAATCAGACAGAATTTGGAACCGAACGGCTCTGCATATTTCATATGATTTCCTTGGACTGCATTTCACAGCGTTCCATATTCTTTCAAATAAACTCACTTTTAATTAAAGCCAACAATCGACTCATGAAGCTCAATAGTGGTTGAATGTAATTTGTGTTGAGGACGACAACAGAATCCCAACAAACAGTCGGCTAAATGACCAAGTGTTGGTAATGGTAAACTCAAATCTTAATGCTTTTGTGAATACTTTGTTACATTTTACCTTTTGTATAGAAGTACATCTAAAAAAACAAAACCTTAAAGAGACAATCAGTAGTTTGTACTTTTAGTCCTTGGAAATACAGTGGTCCCTCGCTACTTCGCGGTTCGTTTATCGCGGATTCATGACTTCGCGGATTTTTTCTTTGGAGCCTTATTCGCAGATTTGCGGTATTTTTCACCGATTCGCGGTATTTTTCTGTGCGAAATATCAAGAAATTCCTGTTTTTTTAAATCAATTTCATCATAAAATGCACTTTTGTTCATTTGAAACTAGCATGTAAGATGGGCTGTGATTTGTTCCAATGGTGACAGATGATGAATCAGCTGATCAGCTCCCAAGTTTTGTAATGTCGCCTGTGATTGGTGTTTTGACCTTTTCTCCGACCCCCAACAGCTTCCCTGGTCGCGGAGCCTCGGGCATCTTCTCGCGGTCCTCGTTCACTTTGTCTCGCGCTCTCTCTGTACGTAGATGTTTATATTAGCAGTGTGTGTTTGAACTCGAACTTTTTTTTGAACTTGTTTAACCCCTACAATGGCTCCCAAGCGTTCTGCTTCTGCTAAAGCTGCTACTGAGCCTAAACGCAAACGGAAAATGATGATGCTTGCTGAGAAGGTGACACTTCTGGATATGTTACATGAAAGCAGAAGTTACGCGGCAGTAGCTCGCCATTTTGGAGTGAATGAGTCCACCATTCGCTACATTAAGAAAGGATGAGGCGAAGATTAGAAAGACGGCTAGCATCACCTTTAGCAAGTCAGCTAAGCGAGTTGTTACGGCTCGTAATAAAGCGATCGTCAGTATGGAAGGTGCTTTGTCATCATCATTCAAGTTTTTCTTCAACTTCTTTCATGGTGAGTACAGTAACAATCTTTATTTTTTTACATACTTTAATATTCTAACATTTTAATATTAGTGCCTGTTTTAGATTAAGTGATCTGTACATTAAAGGGTGGTTTGTTAACAGTACTATGTGAAGGGAGGGTTTTAAAAGTCTGAATACTGAATACGTACCTGTTAAATAAATACTGTAAATATGGTGTCCCTACTTCGCGGATTTTCACCTATCGCGGCCAGGTCTGGAACGCATCCACCGCGATAAACAAGGGATCACTGTATCCATCAAAACATTGTTGGAAATGAATAAAATTATGTCCAGTTGTTGAAAAATATTGGTGGCTTCTTACCATATAAAAATAAAAATCTGGCCTAAAGTACATAAAATGCGGGTCTAGCCTCTTTGAGGGATGCCATGTTTCCTTCTGGCTAGCTTGGGGTCCTGCGCCTGTCGATGACATCGCACCAGATCACTGGCTGAACATACAACTTTTGGAAGTAACGTTACCTTGTTCAAAAACATTTAGGCAGTATGAAACACTAATTTAATAATAAAACTGCTAAACGTTTTCCAAAACATACATAAAAGAATAGATTTGAAAAAGAGATGCGATATATTTTGGCCAAGCGGTATTGCCGTAGTGCGATGATGTCATCGGCAGGCAAACACCCCCGAGCAGATCCAGAAAGTACAGCGCCTGAAAACAACAATTGGCATCGCATTCTCTTATCAAATTACCTGAAGAACCAACGAAGTCTGAGGAGTCACACCAAGGCTGCATTCTTTCTGCTCCACAGGTAAAATTTACTGTAATGTGTTTTTAACTAGCAACAATCAGGAAGATGTGGTGTAAAACTACCTTGAAATGTATGCACGTACAGCCCTCTAGTAGCTGGAAACTACACACTGCTACTTTTAAGCGTAAAGACAAGCATTAATGAAGGCAGTGCTACAAACCCATCTGACCGTTACAACGTAGGTGCTAAATCTTAGGTGTGTTCTTGCTGTGTCTTTGTAAATCCATGCTTTCGTTCTTTTTTAAACACAGAAACAGTTTTGTTTACCTGTTTGTAGCTACGGTTTCGCTACATGGTGGCCACCATCAGCGTCAGCCTGAAGAAGCCGGCAGCTGTCGGCGAAACCGTAGCTACAAACAGGTAAACAAAACTGTTTCTGTGTTTAAAAAAGAACGAAAGCATGGATTTACAAAGACACAGCAAGAACACACCTAAGATGTTCAAAGAGAAATACGGACAACAAGGAACGAAGGACTTCCGCCGTTTGGAACGATTACACCAGAAACGCGCACGTCTAAGAAACCACCTTCGCTTCTGTTTAAGATGCCGGGACGAAAACATCACACCCACAAGCCTACAGCTGAAAACATCGATCTGGACCCAGACAGCACAAAATATAATAGAAAGAGCACAGAGAGCACTGCTCAAGGAGAGGATAAGGAACGTCATAACCAAACAGAGGCGTGTGGAGGACGAACTGGAAAGAGGACACCTGGACTTGAAAAGGAATTACAAACTTGATAAACAAATGGAGGAACTAATTAAAGGACACATGATGGAAAAACAGGAACAAGAGTTCATAAAAGTGAAAGAAAGACACATAAAGAAGTTAAACAGACTCATAAACAAGAAAAAGAGGGGAGAAATACAAGGCAACTCCACACCAAACTCATGGGTATGTAACATTTCACAATACAAACTAACAGAAGCAGAAGAGAGCATATTAAAGAAAGGTTTAAACTTTGCAGTCACACCAAAAGAAATACCATATGATGAATTTATTGTAGCAACAGAACTAGCATGTCAACAGATCACAGATGAGGGAAAGAAAGCAGAACTCAGAAATAACGTAGTTGGGATATTAAAAAACAGCCAAAATCAACACAGCAATATTACAAAAGAAGAACAATCAGCCATGACAGCTTTATCCAAAAATGAACAGATAATTATTCTACCGGCAGAAAAAGGAAGAACCACAGTAGTTATGGACAGAGAAAAATATAAACAACAGATGAAACAGATGCTAGAGGACAAAAATACATATGAAATACTTAAAAAAGATCCAACAGAAAACATTAAGAAAAACATGAAAAAATTACTGAAGCCACTGCACGAAAAAGGCAAAATAACATAAAAAATGTACAAACACTGGATTCCTACAGCAAACATAACACCAAGAATATATGGAACACCAAAAATACATAAAAAAAACACCCCACTTAGACCAATAGTTGACAGCATAGGTACACCAACATACAACATGGCAAAAGATATCAGCAGAATCATCAGCCCGTTATTAGGAAATACAGACCAACACTGCAAAAATAGTTTAGAATTGGCAAAAGAACTAAAGGAAATTACAATAGAAGACAACGACATACTCATCTCACATGACGTCACATCCCTGTTCACAAAAACACCAACCCAAAAAACCATAGACATAGTAGTTAACAGAATCAGACAAGACAAAACTTTACATAAAAGGACAAACCTAACAGCAGACGACATAGCACAACTGATAGGACTAGTAGCTAACTCCACTTACTTCACATACGATAACACAATATACAAACAACTGGAAGGCTTCGCCATGGGTAACCCGTTATCAAACACCCTGTGCGAGTTTTTCATGGAAGACCTGGAACAAAAAGCCATAGCCACCGCCCCCCCAAACTGCAAAATAAAACTATGGAAACGCTACGTAGACGACATACTGGAAATCATACCAAAAGGTCAAACAGAAACACTAACACAACACTTAAACAACATTGACGACACGGGCAACATAAAATTCACTTATGAGTTAGAAACAGAAGGCAGTATAGCATTTATGGACATGAAAATCACCAGGCAGACCGACGGGACCCTAAACATGAACACATACAGGAAACCAACACACACAGACCAATATTTATTATGGACATCAGAACACCCCACCATACACAAAATGTCAGTAATCAGAACATTATATCACCGAGCAAACATAATAACAGAAGAGAGAGACCGTAAACAAGAGGACAAACACATACAACACGCTTTAAAGACCTGCAGATACCCGACATGGGCAATAAACAAAGGAAAACAACAAACAAAAACAGAAAGCAAAGAACAACCCAAAAAAAGAACCAGAAACCCAGAAAGACAAGAACCAAAACCAGTGATAACCCTACCATACATCAGAGGCATAACGGAAAAAATAAGAGCAACAATGAAAAAACACAACATAAACACACCAACAAAGCCATACACAACAGTTAGAAACAGACTAGTACACCCAAAAGACAAGATACCAGCTGGACAAAAATGTGGAGTCATCTACGAAATCCCATGCAAAATATGCAATAAAACATACATAGGAGAAACCGGACGCCAACTCAACACACGGACAATAGAACACAGAAAGGAGTGCGAGAAAGAGGCAAATCGTAAACACACAAGAGCAGCAAAAGAAGAAGCAGAAAGTACAATAAAAAAGTCAGCCGTAACAGATCATTGCTTAAGAGAAAACCATATAATGGACTGGGACAGCACACGGATCATAACCACTGAACAACAAAAATACAAAAGATGGATCAAGGAAGCAATAGAGATAAGGAGACGTGGATGTGGGACCATGAACAGGGACGACGGAGTTTACACGCTGGACCACGCATGGGACTGCATCGTCGGAGAGGGGAGAGCGGGCAGTAGAGGGCGACAACGTCCTCTGCTGCCCGCAGATAAACGGAGAAGGAAGTGACGCGCCACCATCAGCGTCAGCCTGAAGAAGCCGGCAGCTGTCGGCGAAACCGTAGCTACAAACAGGTAAACAAAACTGTTTCTGTGTTTAAAAAAGAACGAAAGCATGGTAGGTGCTAAATGTTCCCCAATTTCATGCATCTTTCTTCAAAGTGATGCAAGTTTGCAAACATTTGCTTTAATACTCCGGGAAAATGAAAAGCAACTTTGTGCAGTTAAAGATTACAACAATTGCACATGTGGTACTTTCTACAGGGCTCATGAACAGTGTGAATGTGTGTGTGTGTGTAGCTCCCTTACCACCAGGTCAGGATCCTGCATGAGGCCCAGAATAAGCTCATAGAGCAAAGGTCGGAGGTCAGATTTGAACTTGACAGAGATCCACTGCCCTATTAACCAGATGACTCGTCTACGAATCAACTTGTACCTGGAGAAGAGAGGGAAACAATGAAGTTTTAGTAAAGGTGATATTTAATCAAAATTCCTGTAATTTGAAGTGAAAATTAAAAAAATAATTATTCTCTTAATATTTATTTTATACATGAAAGAGGGGATGTACTTTATACTTTAATATACTACTCTCTGAATATTCTTGTATTTATGTGAGTGCCACTAGGGATGTGTATTGGTGAAATTCTGGTGATACGATATGCATTACGATGCAGGGGAGACAATATGATATATTACGACATATTGCGATACATTAGGCCAGACGATATTAGCGATTTCTTTAGACTGAATTTATTGTAGGAAAATTCAATAAATATCCCATAGGAATACATAACATGTTTAACATGAGATATCTGAACCATGATACATTAAATTTACATTTCAATGGTGGAAGCAATACCCATTGCACACTGCTGCATTCTAGTGGTCGGCGTTTGAATTGCACCAAAAGAAAAGAAAATATTTGCATGTAAATTCTTCCAAATATTCGATACACAGCTTTTGAATATCAATATAACATCACAGGAAAATATATCACAATATGTTGCCATATTGATATTTTCTTACATCCCTAAGAGACGTAGCCTGGCAAGCCAGACTAAATAAATGTATTATTTAGTCTGGCCATGCTCCATTGACGGCTCTCGGTTGTGGGGCGGGTTCTACCGTTGTCTTTCAAATGATCTCCGCATTCCACTGGACAAAGAATGTGACATACTCTTGTTTCACTCTGTTGCATCATCCCACCCACCAGGCATATAGAGTGCCCTGATTGGCCCACAAAGCGGATAAAGCTCTGTGATTTGTTCACTAAGCAGATAGAGCACTATGATTGGTCCACCATTATGGACCAATCACAGCTCTTTATGTGTTTGAAACCCCTCTAGAGAGCTGTGATTGGCCAGCCAGAGTCCTGGTAGGAGCTGCTGACGTTCCAATGGAGCGTGCCTAGACCAAACATTGCAAAGCAAGAATTTGGTCTAGTTCACTAGGCTATAAGAGACTATCTAACAATTATACAGCAAATTAAAGACCCTGAGTGTTTCTTTATATGTAATGTAATGCCTTCTTTAAAAAAAAAAAATAAAATAAAAAAAAGAAGCATAGAGATGCATTGAGTTAAAAAAGTCCAGGCTGAGATGTGCTTTAAGATTTAATTTTTACATATTTAAACAAATACATGAGAGCAAAACACAACAAGCCTCGAGGACAGTAAAACCACTGAGCAAAAACGGAGTAAGAGAAATCCTCTTAGAAAGCTGGAAGGTTTAGAGGCACACCTGGGCCTCATAGTGTGTGTTATGAATTCAATTGCCTTGCAGTGTGTGTGTCAGGTAGTGACGGTTTTTCAACAGTTGTTGTCAGCGAGTCCCTGGGCATCTGGCCTTTCAGAAACCGATGAAGAGAATGTGTCAAGGGATCATCTGGACAGAAATGATGGGATGGAGGGATAAATGAACAGAAATTTGAAATGATAAAGGATGGGAAATAAAAGTCTTGTTGGCCTCTCGTCAGTTATCCATGGGGAGTCAAGAGACTCAAGTCTATGCAACTAGCCAGAAGACACTAAGTAACAGAACAAGTCAGGGATTAAAGATGGCAGATATAGTAAATTTTTGTTTGAGTCTATGTTGGTGTGTGTTTTCTCATGGATATAGACATACAAAGAAGGCTTTCTTCTCAGCTGCTTCTGAAAACTAATGTTTGGCATGTTGGTATACTAAAAAATACATTAAATATAACTTATTTAAATTAAATGGCAATTATATTACTTAGAGTGAATCTGCATGGAAGCATCAGAGAAGTACAGTTATTAATTTAGATTTAGTGTCACACAATCTCCAAGCAGACGGTGATCTAGTGACATTAATTTGTTTTGAACAGAGACAGCCACCAAAATCCTGGTCTCATTTATTTTCCTACTTTTCAAATTTGAATTAAATATAAGAGCAAGTAAAGCACGTCATAATAGCTTCAAATTCATGGAATTAGACTGATCTCAATAAATAACCTATGATTATGTACCATAATCCTAAATTGCCTGAAAGTTTTGTTACAGAGAAGACCTTTTGTTAAGAGTAAAAACTATTTTCTCTTAATTATTTTTTATTTTTTTGCATTAGTTTGCTTTTATAACAAATATCTTAGAGGGGCATTATGGAAGTTTGACAGCCAAAACATTAGGGCTGGGGGTAAACGATTATTTTTAAAACGATTATTCTGACGATTATTTTATCGAATAGTCGACTATTCTAATGACTATTTAGAAAATTAATCTAATGATTATTTTTCTATTGCACAATTAACAAAAACCAGAAAATCTCAAATAAATTCCTCAAAAAAATGGATAAATGGTTACTGTAAGAGAATAAACACTACAGGCCTTCCATTTTGTATAACACTGCGTTTATTATGTTGGTTGGTTATGTTCTGGTGACATGTAGAACTTGGGAGTGCAGGCTGCTGCCTGAGAGGTGGTAGAAGATGGAGTGTCTCCATGCTGCTTTGTTTTGGTCACTTATGTGCGTGAGGCGAGTGGTCTTACGGGTTAAACCAAACTCAGATGATATTTTACACTAAACCGAAAACCCACAACACTCTAAATGTAATAAAAGGGAGATCTACACCACAAAAAAGATGAACTCTAAACCAAAACGTAACAGCTTATCCCAACGCAAGAAGCTGTTAGCGAAGATGCTAACAGTAGCTTTACCAACATTAAGTTCAAGTTACCAAGTTTAAATAAACCAAAAACACCCAGCAGCAAACAGACCAGCACGGAGGAGAGACTGCTACCACCAAAACAGCTCTCCTAATGTCTGAAAGAAGCTCCTTAATGAAGGGAGAAGCGCTCCCGGTGATGTCCTACATCTGCGGTAGACACGAAGCAGCGCATCTGACCCCGGAAGTTGTTGTCCGTTGCCGGGAGACGAAGGCGGGCAAAACAGGAAAATAATCTAGTAGTGGACGGACGTTGTTCCGGGTCTTCGGTATTTGGCGGAGATGTTAGTGAAGGCGGAGAAGAGGGCGAACTAGAGGAAAAACAGGCAGATTCCTCCTTTATTTACAAACTCCTGGGGATGCAACAAGTGGGCGCGGTGCGTCGACTTCCGGATCTGACGTCGACAAATTTTTAGAATCGAGCCGTCGACTTCGTCGAGGCTTCGCTACAGCCCTACAAAACATGCATAGAAATAATACATTTCTTCTTCATACATTCTCCTGCAATGCCCTGGTCCTGCAGAATGAGCCCTGGCATTTTTACTGCGATTGCCTGTTTTTCTGTAAAATCACAGAAAAAGAGAGCTGCTCGGGTCGAGCAGGCTGCTTCATGCACGTTCACGCTCAGGCATCACCCTCCGAACCGTTCTTTGAACGTTATTTCAGCTGTCATCAAGGATATAAATGGTACAGATACAAAGGACGTCACTGGCGCTTTAGCTCGCATAGTAAAACGTCGGACTTGCATGCAGAAGACCTGGGTTCGATTCTGGATGTGAACATAGTTTATTTAGAGTCTCTTTTTTACATTAATGGTATATTTTTTTACAGTAAGATGCCAAAATTTTTATTTGAGACTGGCCGAACGCATTGAATTCACAGATAAAAAAGATGTGGGATCAACTTTCATTTTGGAACAATTTTTCAAGCAAGGGAAGGGAATGATCTGAGCATGCAGGAGGACTGACCCATCATAAACCTTTGTCGGCTGTGCTGAAGAGAAAGGTACAGAACCAAATTATTTTATTAATTAGCTGTGCGTTCTCCTGTCCTCTGTCCTCCAGGCCACAAACACACACACACACACACACACACACACACACACACAAGGAACTGTCTCAGCTGTTATTTTCGTTAAGGAGTGTGCACGTACAGCATGCACGCCTCGTGCACGAGCCTACTGTTGAAGCTGTCGTTACACTTTTGGCCTGAGGGGTCAATCGCGAGCATAAAAATTCAAAAGTCTGTAAAGTCCCTTTAATAATAAATCATATGGACGTAAAAATGTTTTAATTACATCTTATGTTTGTCACTTTGCATTTAACATCATGTTTCAACTTTTCTCGACATATTAGCCCGATCACCATGACAACCCAAAAAATAAAATGACCTGCATTTATGTAGCACCTTCTAAGGTTTTACAACCTCCCAAGACACTTTACACACTGATATTGATGAGTTACAATGTACAAACAGAAGCGAGGCTGGTGTACACAAGCACCACCAGACCCTTCGACCAACACCTGCGGGAAAGGTGGATTTAGTATTTTGCCTAAGGACACAACAACTGCAACAGATTTAGCGGGACTCGAACCTGCAACACAGACATGTATTGTTCTTACCACAGTGGAGAAAGAAGGGTCCCTGCCTTAATCGGTTTATGATCAGTTAAAATGCTGCTGATAAATGAGCTTCCTAACGCTTCACCACAGGTTTGGATCATCTGAGACCGATAAGCAAGTTTTTGAAAGTCAAAGGTGTCTGATGACTTATGTGACATTTGGTCTGAGGATCGATAGGGTCAATTGTAGTGAAGATTAGAGAATAAATATGGTTGGGAAATGTGCACATGATGCTTTAAATAGTTAACTAGATGAAGTTGTAGTTGGCACAATAACATCTGTGAAATTTAACCTAAACTTTGGTAGTAACACTTGTAACGTCTTTGGATTCATGTTGCTTGGCACCATATTATTATTCAATCTCTGTATTTTCATCATCTCAAATGGCAAAAACATTACTTTTCCAAGCTTTACAAAACAAGTATGGTGCATGCGTGCATGACTTTGTCAAATAAGAAATATGTGCTTCAGCTGGAGAGACTCCAGCTCGGACTTTTATTTTCCTGCACTCAAGCAAAATGGAAGCAAAAAAATGGAAAAAGCAAACGGAGGTGAAGGCTGACAGGAGTTTGTGTCCATCAGTCATGGGTCAGACATGAGTCATCCACACTAAACCTGTCCTCCTACATAACATCAATGAGCTGTCAGAATCCCTGCTCATCATTCTGGAAAACACATGGCCAATCCATGGACAAAATACGGGCTAAAGAGACAGCAGATTCCCTGTTTCAATCGAATTTTGAACAGAATGACATTTACTTACACACTAAATTTACATCCAATTTGATCATGCACTCAATTAGATTTTTGGATAAAAATGTAAATGCTACCCTATTTTCCTTTAGCTGAAGTTCCACACATTTTTTTATTTATCTTTAACATTGGAAGAAGCAAAGAAACAATAATGTGTTGATTACTGATAGAAAGAGATCAAACCAAAACCATGAAAATGCTGAAAGTATTGGCCATGCAGGAAAGTGGCTGATTTCTCAAACGCAAAAAGGTCAAAACACAGAAGTCAATGTCAAAATGACTAAGCATTTTTCAGCCTTCTATGCTGACAGTAGAATGATGAAACACTATATCAGTGTCTGTGAAGGTGACACAGAAAGCTCTTGCCACCCTAAGAAGGTCCACCAAGTGCTACTAAGGGCATGTACAGCAACGTCTCTTTCAAGAATGAGTCATGTGCTTGCTTTGAACAAGAACACACATTCAGATTTGAGCGCTTCAAAGTGATAAGCTCCATTTCCGAAATGATCACGTATAAACCTAGAGTAGTAGGCAGAAAAGATGACACAAGAAGCAGAATCAAAACCCAAGCACAATGGTGCACATACAACACAGCACTATGTGGCCATAAGTCAAACACACTGCAAGACCTCTGAGGCAGAAGTAATGGAGAATTGTTGAGCAAACTAAATGTGTTATGTTTGGAGTTGGAGCAAATAAGACAGGCTGTGCTGTTTTTGTTTGTACTCAAATGTAATGTGGATTAATAGTGGAGAGTAGGGTACACTCGTAGCTCAGAACAAGGTGAACCAACAGAAACAGACATCAATTGGAATAATTCTTGACTGATGGAAAGAACAAAATGATTAGTAGACTGTACAAATAACCATTAGCTTTAGCTATAATGTTGCTATCACTATTAAAAACAGCTATGTGTTCCATTTGAACTAAAAGATGACATTTTGTTCAATAATAAGGTGATTTAAGTAGCTCAGGCAGTAGAGCGGGTTGTCTAGTAACCAGCAGGTTGCAAAGATCCGGTCTCTCAGCAGAGTATGCTGTTGTTGTGTCCTTGGGCAAGGCACTTAACCCGCCTTGCCTGCTGGTGGTAGTCGGAGAGACTGGAGGCGCCATTGGTCGGCAGTCTCGCCTCCGTCAGTGCGCCCCAGGACAGCTGTGGCTGAATATGTGTGTGAATGACTGATTGCGTTGTGAAGTGCCTTGGGGGGTCGTAGAACCCTAAGATGGTGCTGTACAAATGCAGACCATTTACCATTTAAAAATCGTCGTAATAAAAGGCAAAAACTGATTCCAAGTTTCATTCTCAAAAAACAATTTAGTCCCATTTGATTGTATGTCATCCTATTATCCTTCCTCGTCCACACAGTACTCATAGTATTAGCTCATACTAATACAATAACACTGATAAAAACACTTTGCTCTCAGTCTCACCATGCAGGGCATAATGCAAACTGTAGATCTGACTAAATGACAACTTTGACATCAATCAACCTGCTTAAATAGAGCTGAACTGAAATAAACTGCATCTGCTGCTCCATCTGTATGTCCTCAAGTCTATTCCAATGTGTATCAGACTTTTGAAGCCATCACGTTCAAGAAAAACAACTAATGGCAGTTTTCTTCGTTATACAGAGCAAAGCTGCAAGGCACATTTGTTTAGAAGAAGTGTCCAACAAACTGTCAAGAAAATAGCTTAGTTATAGCAGCTGAAACTTTGCAATACTTGCACTTTATTATAAATAACATTTTACTGTTATTCAAATAGCAAAGTGTCAAAAATCTGCAGTAGCAGAGGCTTAGCTGGAATATAGTTCATTAACAGGGCTCTATGCCACCAAATGAGAATAAAGCGCATTGACCCTTGTTGTATATTCATTGATTGTTGATGAAGATAGGTGAGGACTAGCGAGATCAATGCACCTCGCAAAATGCCCCATGAATCGATTCAAAACCAGGCGTGATGAGGGGAACAGAAATCAATAAGGCGTCAAGGATATCCTCCGTCAAGGAGGCAGAGCAGCGACTGGCAGAGCCACACCGTGAGCTCAGAAACAAGTGAGCAAGAAAACTTTACAGGTGAGAGAAGCAGAGTTCAGACTGTTTTATTGACACAGTTAATCAATGTGAAGTCTTTACTTTTCTTTTCTTTAAATATTACCTCTGAACTCAGACTCCAACTGTTGGTATGATAGTTTTATTCAACTCAACTCAACTCAACTTTATTTATAAATCGCGCCTTACAGGCAAAAAGATGCCACAAAGGCGCTACACAGATCAAGTAAAAACATAAAACATTAAATCCAGAAAATGAAAACATTGAATCATAAGATACAGGTAAAAATACAGTGACGGCACAAATCGCTTTAAGTAAGACAATAAAAACTAGTTAGAAATGTTAAAAGACAGATCATGAAAGTAGGTTTTTAGCCTTGCCTTAAAAACCGCAGGTGGAGGCCCTTATGCTGAGAGGAAGCTTGTTCCAAAGCGTAGGACCTGCCATAGCAAAGGCCCTATCACCACGTGTCTTTAGGCGGGATCTTGGGACCGAGAGGAGCATGAAGTTCTCAGAGCGGAGGGACCGTGCGGAGGTGTACGGTTGAAGCAGTGACACCAAGTAAGGAGGGGCCAAACCATTTAACGTTTTAAAATCCGGCTTAAGTATTTTAAATCGAATCCTTACATCAATGGGCAGCCAATGAAGCGCAGCCAGTACAGGAGTAATGTGGTCATACTTGTGCATGCCCTCTAAAAATCTGGCAGCGGCATTATGCATTATGCAACCTGGCCATTGAGCCCTTGCTCACACCGAATAAAACAGAGTTCCAGTAGTCCAATCGCACCGTGATATAAGCATGGACTACTGTCTCAAAATCATGTTGTGACAAGAAAGGTTTGATCTTTGCCAGCTGACAAAGGTGGAAAAAGGAGGAGGAGATCACTCCATTGATGTGGGTGTCAAAACTAAGGGCGCTATCCAGTTTAACACTAAGATTAGTCACTGATGCAGTCAGCTGGCCATTAAATGACCCACAGTCAGTTAGGGAAGAGTCACAATGTCTGCTTGGAGCAAACATTATTGCCTCTGTTTTGTGATCATTTAGGCTCAGATAATTTTCACTCATCCAGGTCTTGCTCTCCCTCAAACAGTTCGTAAGAAAAGAAATAGAGACCACTTGACGTGTTCAGTGGCAGGTACAGCTGACAATCGTCAGCATAAAGGTGGAAGTGAACTCCAAGCCCACAACAGATGTCACCTAAGGGCAGAATGTAAACAGAAAACAACAGAGGTCCCAGTATCGAGCCCTGTGGTACCCCCAGGGTACACACATTTTTCTATTTGTCAGGTATGATCTGAACCAATCCAGGGCTAACCCAGAAATTCCGACATAATGATGTAGACGGTGAAGCAGCACTTTTTTTTAATCTTTTATTTTCATTTATTGACATTAAAATAAAAATACAGAACTAAATTGCTGCAAGCCAAAATGAAAAAGGGGACAGAAAGAGAGGGTGCTCGCTGCAGAACCACAAAGGCGGAGCTGCACCATAAGGTGGAGATGCACCAGTGTCAGCTCCGCCCATTCACGCAAACTCAGCCTAGCCCACTGACTTCTTCTGTTTTTGTTTTTCAACTTTATCGCAAACAAACTTGACCCACATGAATTACGGCTGTTACTAGTTTACAATTGTTAATGCTATGTTCTATGCTCCAATTAAACAAGATAAATATAACTTGCTACATGACAAAGCCTGAATATATCCCAAAACGAAAAGGTTTCTTTTAGCGAATATCTGCCCATAGCCGCTCCAATAAAAGCAGCCTACAAAAACATTGTGCGTTCTGGTAGTCCAGTGGCAAGATTGTAAGATTTAAGTTTTGCTTTCCCCTCAGTTGATGCTGGTTCGAGACTCAGTGGGCTCGGCAGCAATCTATTTAGCCAGCTGAAACATTTAATTTGTTCATATTTTAGTTGTAATGTTTATTTTCTGTGACATATTTATGTATCTAAAAGTTCTTTGAATTTGGTCATTCCTAAACAGCGTTTTAGTTGAAACTCTGCTCACAAATGGACTCAAACTGGCTAAATAAACTAATAAATAAAAAAACACATTAGTCATTAAATTGTAAATGGTATACCAATAAATTGTTGTTACCATAGTACTGGCAAGTGTAGCTAGAAAAGAAAAAGGGTTACAAATCACCTCTATATTGCCGCTACTGGGAGGCGAACCTGCGCAAAACTACATGTCAATCTGACTCCATAACCACTTCACCACCACATCTGATAGAAAACATGTGGCGTTACATGTAATTGTGCCATCAAGCGTGTCTTTGTAGATGGGATGTATAGTTTATCCGGCGATGTCTCAGTAGAAGTCATTTCAGAAATAATTTGTCAGAAAATTCACAGAATATCCAGATTTGAGAACCAAGACCAGACCCGCTTCGGGGGAGGAGACCAAATTGAAGCTGAGATGGGAGGAAAATGCATGAATGAGGCCGAAAATGGCTTTGGCGTGTTTCTTATGAGGAAATGACAATAAAACATGGTAAAAAGTTCCAAAATTTAGATTTTTTAATTATATGGAACCTCAACTCCGACCTCAATCTTGCATTTTAGATGATATTAGCTATAACACCCTCTTTGGTTCCAGAATGCTATCAAGTCTGACAACTGGAAGGAATTGGACTGACTCTGATGGAATGGGTGGGGCTGACTCTGGTGCAGCCCCACCTTCTGGTGCAGCTCCGCCTTTGTGGTTCTGCAGCGAGCACCACTTGGGCAGAAAGAAGAAAAACTTATGTTGTCTGCCCTTTCAACTAAAATAACATCAGTACAAATGAAATAATCATATGATTCTTAAAAACATTGAACAATATAGTTCCTGGACTTGTTGGCCGACACAGTCTCAACCCATGAATTGAAAAGAGAAAACAAGTTACACAGAAAGAAGCATAAAGTTACAGACCTATATTCATACATATATACACATATGAATACATACTAGGTTTTTTTTTTTCGTTCAACCCCTAACCCCCCTCCCCTCACACATTTATGTAGCAGATCTATATAAGTTAATCATTTCATTTTTTATCTCTTTTTTGAAAGTCAATATTGTTTTTGCATTCTTGATTTCAGTATTTAATTTATTCCACAATTTAACTCCATATATGGACACACAATGTTCCTTTACGAGTATCCAATGTCTAGGTATGTTAAATAATTCATGTCCTTTTAAATCATATTTGCTATGTCTTTTTGAAAATCTTTTGATTAATCCTGCAGGTACATTCCTTTTGTTTGCATTATACATACATTTTTAAATATTGTAGTCCACCAGATCACAGAATTTCAATGTTTTTAATTTTATAAATAATGGATTGGACGGATCTCTGTAGTTGCTCCTTGTGATTATTCTTATTGCTTTTTTCTGTAAGATGTAAATGGAATTTGTGTAAGTTTTATATGTTGTTCCCCAGATTTCAATGCAGTAGTTCAGGTACGGTATGATCAGTGAGTTATATAACAAATATAGTGAATTATTATCAAGAAGCCCTTTTGCTCTATGTAACAGTGCAATAGTTTTAGATATTTTAGTTTTGACACTGTTTATATGCAGTTTCCAAGACATTTTTTCATCAATGATGACTCCCAGACACTTGACTTCTTTAACTCTTTTAATATTAATCTCATCTATATTTAATAAAATTTCATCATTTGAATATGTATTACTAAATATCATTAAACATGATTTATCACTGTTTAATGATAAGTTTGTTCCCATCAAACCATAGTTTAATTTTTTTCATCTCTGTATCACTTTTATCATCTGCTATCATATTAGCTATGGTCCCATTTTTTTTTTGGTTAAATGTTCATTTATATACACATTGGTGCCTCTTAGCTTGTTAGCTTGTAACAGAACGCTGTTTCTTTGTTTTCTGATGGTAAACCTTACAATAATAGTCGGTTTAGCTTCCTCAAATTGTTTTGGCAGTGCATGACATATTGATATGGCATATCTTTGAATAGTTATGTTCTTGCTGTGCAGAAAAGTAACAACTTGCTGCTCTAGTGTCTCAAGTTCTTTGTCTGAAGCCTCTTCTGCTGCGTCATGATTTGCTACTGCTTTTGCGTAGCTTCTGTGTCGGGTTTCTAGACCCATTATCACCAAATCCTCTCGTCTTGTATATTGTTCAAGTTCATCAACTCTTTGCTCTAAGGCCGAAATCTTCTTATCTTTTTCAGTTAACAGTATTTTAAGCTCTTTCACCTCCTCCATCAGTCTCAATAATCGATCCTGCTGTGATGTTACTTTTGACAGTTCACCTGACAAAGTTCAGAGATCGTTTGATCTCCGCCAGGTCTTCTGTGGCCATTTGTTTACCTCGTCCACCGGCTCTTCCTCCTGGCATCTCTTCCACTCATCTGCAACCGTCGTCCTCTGGTCCCGTGCTCACCGCGACGCGATGAGTGTTGTTGGGCCTGGCTCAGCAGTACCCCTCCGGAGTCGGTGTTGCTAGGCCAGGTCGGCGGAACTATGCCAGGTTCGGCGCTGGTGGGCCGGGCCGATGGAACCGCGCCGGGCTCGGTACCGCTGGGCCGGGCCGATAGAACCACGTCAGGCTCGGTGCCGCTGGGCTGGGCCGGCGTTACCACACCGGGTTCGGCGCTGCCGGGCCCGGTACCGCTACGTTGGGCCGATGAGACCATGCCAAGTTCGGCGCTCCTTGCTGCACTTCCACCGCCTTTCTCAGAGGCCAAAGGGGTTATTTTTTGTTGTCTTTTTTTCTCCTTCAGGCTTGTGTCATTTGTGGAGATAAAACATAAATGTTGCAAAACTCCATGGTCTATCGTGTCAAAGGCTGCCGTGAGGTCCAGCAGAAGTAACAACACAGAATTACCGCAATCAGTAGCTAGATAAATGTCATTTAGCACTCTAACCAGTGCAGTCTCCGTGCTGTGTAGAGCTCTGAAGCCAGACTGGAAAGTCTCAAAAATGGCTTTCACATCCATAAAAACCAAGAGCTCATTTCTCTAGTACCTTACTTAAGAATGGAGGTTTAGAAATGGGCCTGTAGTTTGCAGCCAGCGAAGCATCCAGTCCAGGCTTTTTGAGCAAAGGTTGAAAAACAGCCTTTTTAAAATTGTCAGGGACTATACCAGAGCTTAGGCTCATGTTAATTATGTGCAATATAAAAGGGGCAACTACTGGAAAGACGTCTTTAAAGAGGCGCGTAGGCATCACGTCATCTGGCGAGCCACTCAGCTTAGCCTTCCCAGCGATCTTGATCAAATCATCTAGACTAATTGGTTGAAATGCTACCAAACCTCTGGTGGCAGTAACAGAACGGCTACATACCGGTGCCCTAGACATGGTAGCCTGGAGCGCTGCACCACATGATGATCATTTCATTTCAGAACTGAGTTAATTGCTGTATAAAGTACTCTGGGGTTATTTGAGTTTAAAGAAATGAGATTGGAATTATATGCAAATTTCGCAGATCTAACTGCCTCTTGGTAAGATTTCCAACTGTCACGTAGAGCAAATAGGGAAACATGCAGATTATCCTTCTTCCACTGTCTCTCGTATCTTCTACATGTCCTTCTTGCGGCACGAGTAGCATACGTTGACCATAAATTTACCGTACGCTTTCCCCCCCTTGGCCTTAAAGGCGCAACAGTGTTAAGGATAGCCTCACAGGTCTCATTAAACCAAGTACAATCCATCCAGTGAGGACTCGTCTGATAAATCAAAGAAGGCTTGTTCAAACAGCGAAGTGAAATGAGTTGCAGTGTCAGAGTTCACATGACGACTATACCTACTGGGGGCATCAGGCTTAGCTGGAATATAGTTCATTAACAGGGCTCTATGCCACCAAATGAGAATAAAGCGCTTGACCCTTGTTGTATATTCATTGATTGTTGATGAAGATAGGTGAGGACTAGCAAGATCAGTGCATCTCGCTAAATGCCCCATGAATCGATTCAAAACCAGGCGTGATGAGGGGGACAGAAATCAATAAGGCGTCAAGGATATCCTCCGTCAACGAGGCAGAGCAGCGACTGGCAGAGCCACACCGTGAGCTCAGAAACAAGTGAGCAAGAAAACTTCACAGGTGAGAGAAGCAGAGTTCAGACTGTTTTATTGACACAGTTAATCAATGTGAAGTCTTTTCTTTTCTTTAAATTTTACCTCTGAACTCAGACTCCAACTGTTGGTATGAGTTTTATTGCTGTGTGTTGTACGTGAAATATGTGAAGCCCAAAACAAACATGCTGTAATGAATGCTCTAACAGCCAATACCCAAAGGACCAAGGACTGCAGACAGAGGAGCAGCTGGGAATGTTCTGCTAACAGTGACAAATGTGCAACAGACAAGTGAGTCGGCCAGAAAATCTGTTGTGAATGTGGCTTCTGGCAGAGACCAAATAGCAATTGTTATTCTGCTTCTCTTGGGAATTGGCCAAGTTGGGGAAATATTTTCAGCCACGGATTTGCTTTTGCTTTATCTGTCATTACTATTATCACAGTAGAGAAATAAAGTCGATACAGATTCATTATTTGTATTAAATTTTGAGGTTTGCGTGTGTGTGTGTACTGAAAAACAGGATATATTAGCCTGTTGGTAGTTGAGATTAATGCAACATAATGACAAACAATAGTTCCCATGATAATACAAACATTGTGTATAAGGTAAACACTCTGTGGACAAACAAACAGCTCGGCTCTCCAAACACTGATTTCAACAACGTACACACTAAAATCTAAGCATAATTAAGAATAATTAAACAATGTTAAAGATAGCTTCTTGTATTTTAATCTTTGGGGGGAACGATAACAACAAGGTCAAAAGTGACGCTGTGCTTTCTCTCAAAGAGACAAATGGAAAAGAATAATTTGTTAATGAACAAAATGAGCAATTTAGGAAAGTGTAGTCTTGTTGTGCCAGAAAGTATCATCTAAAGAATGTACAAATGAGAGATGCTGATTCGTGTAGCATTGGAAGAACTGCTGCAGAAAGGTAGCCTAGTGAACTAGACCAAATTCTTGCTTTGCAAAGTTTGGTCTAGGCATGCTCCATTGGAATCTCCGCAGCTCCTACCAGGACTCTGGCTGGCCAATCACAGCTCTCTAGAGGGGTATCAAACACATAAAGAGCTGTGATTGGTCCATAATGGTGGGTCAATCGTAGTGCTCCATCTGCTTAGTGAACAAATCACAGAGCTTTATCCGCTTTGTGGGCCAATCAGGGCACTCTATATGCCTGGTGGGTGGGATGATGCAACAGAGTGAAACAAGAGTTTGTCACATTCATTGTCCAGTGGAATGCGGAGATCATTTGAAAGACAACGGTAGAACCCGCCCCACAACCGAGAGCCGTCAATGGAGCGTTGCCAGACTAAATAATACATTTATTTAGTCTGGATTGCCAGGCTAGCAGAAAGGTTCAAAGACAGTCCATTAGCACGGGAAGTTGGCATTAATCTGTAGTTCAATAGGCCCATTTCTACTATTGGACCTTTACAGTATATGTCACAAGCCGCTTTCAAAAGACACGCCATGTGAGCATGTCAAGGTAATCCTGTCGCCACGGTGTGTCTTTTAAAAGAGGCACCAAAATGAAGGGAGAACACTGTGCCATTCGTGCCGCCAAGCTTGATAGTAATGTTACTGAAACGCTGCATTTCTGAATAAAGATCATGCCTTTGCACAACAAATGGTGATATCATGATGACGTAAGGAATTTCCTCGCAGCCCTGACCGGCACCAATATTTAAAATGCAAGTAAACACGGGGAGTCCCTTTCGTATTTGTAAAGTGCCTTGTGATTTTTATCTTGAGAGGTGCTTAATCATGTTCTTTCTTATTTCTTCCTTTCACAGTTCGCAAAGACTGTGAAGGACAGCCGACTTTTGGAGCTGCTTACAAAAAAACTTAAGGAGCATGGCTTCAATCGGAGTAAATAAACAAGCTACGTTCAAGCTAAAAGGATGTTCGTGATGGTGTAGCCTCTTTTAGAAAAGAATGCTGCCAATTTGCTGCAACGCTGTGGTGGCATTAGGGAGCCTTAGTTTTTTTTTATAAGTGGTCAGACGGTGGTGGTAATGTTGTGCAATTGTGTCCTTTTCACAAAATATTTCGTAATAGCGGCATAAAGGGGGTACTTTCGCGAAGTAGGTTTGTGATCTATAAAACATGTATGCTCAGCTTCATGCAATCTGCGCTTTATAAATCAGAAACTATCTAGAAAGATTCTCAGGTGTTTTTTGTTCACATCCCACCCTCAACATGCCCACATTCTGCAATAAATGGTCAATGCAAAATGCCTTGTGGATCTCATGAATACACATAAGCCGGCTGTTGCAACGCTCCACCATTAACGATGGCGACCCCAGATCAAGGAAGTGCAATTTCACCAAAGCAGGAATTTAGGTACTTGTGGGTGAGTTGGAAAAATGAAAGGAAGTGTTTTTGCAAAACAAATAAGAGAAAATCCAATGAGTGGCACAGCGTTGCTGAAGCCGTCAATGCTGAGTTCTTCAGAGAGATCTGTGTCGGATACAAAAAAAAATGGTCCGATCTGAAGGTGGAGGCAAAAAAAAAATTATAGATGTTTTGCCACTGCCATAGTGTGTGGCACCTCTGATCTGCCACTGCTTGCCATTAGGATCTCAGCAGTACTTGGACCAGCAAGCGTGCGTGGCATCGTGCTGGAGAATGAGGGAGACACTGAGGGGGCTTGTTCTGTGTGCGCACGAAGCGGTAAAAGTGATAATGCTGCTGGCATTCATAATTGTATCCTTCTCAGCAGCAGCACTGCAGATGCTCTCCATGTCCAAAATGTGCGTAAGCCAGGACCTTAGTCAACTTAAAGTTGTGCGCATTTTTCCACTACGTATTCTTTAAATCCCAAAGTTTTCGTGGAAAGTTGCTTATGCAGTTTTCCAACCCCGTTTTGTGCATAAGCAAGCTTTATGAATGAGGCCCCTGATCTTCTGCTCTAATTGAGAAAAGCTCCAGGTGTGCTGCATTGCTTCAGATTATCATCTCAGGTGATTCTGTTAACAAAAGAAAAACTTATGGCCCGTTTTTACCTTCATTTCCAATGTAGTTGTCGACCAGAGCTCAGCAGTAATTCCCCACATGACCAAGACACCACCCTTTGTTGCGCAACGGTGCAATCGGCGTTTATGACGCAATTACCACAGTATTACTACCAAGCGAGGCAGAACGAATGCTGCAAAATTTGCGAATCACCGTGTCAGCATGGCGCGTTTATAATAAATGCCGATGCGGTAAAGTTATGATTATTTGCCGGCACGGTGTGTCTTGTAAAAAGGGCTACTGTCAACCACCCCAACAGCCCCTTTATACCACCACTGCATCACCTTTTGTGAAAAACGCATGATTGTGGCAAATTCCCACCACAGGCTGACCACTTATGACCAAAGGCTCCCCTGATGCTGTCTCTGTTTTGCAGCAAAGTAGCGCTATTGTTTATTGAAAGTGGCTTTAATTTCAACAAGCCTGCCGGAAATGACCACTCTACAGGCCATTTCAGAAAACAAATGAGTGCCATGCCTTGGGGAAATGTACTTGAACATGGCCCATTAGTTACTGGATGTGACCTGTTAACTCATGCTGACTGGTTAAACCTCGGTGGGACATTTTATTGGTGGACGTCTCCAAACCTTTGTAGAATTGGAAGAGATGCAGACAAGGCAGAATGGAAAGAAAAGTAATCAAGCCTTGTTGATGCTGCTTTAATATAAGAATTGACTTCATTATCGGGGCTCTACAAAACATGGTGAGTTAAAGAGAAATGGTGGCATGGAACACGTTCCCGAATTTTTTGGTATTGGATGATGATTTGACGGGTTATAAAAAGAAACAAACTATCTGTGTATGCAGCAGGGATAGTGCTATTACCTCAACAAGAGCCGTTGTGTTTGTTATGGGAAAAATGCAAGAGCATGTTAATCGAATTGCCCAAAAGGGAAGGAAGTGAGATGCTGTAGTTTTGTCATGGTACTAAAATTGTGTTTCCTTTGTAATTTGAGCAAGTGTTTTGGTGTCTTTGTTGTTCTGGTGTTGTGCGTGCGTGCGTGCGTGCGTGCGTGTGTATTTAATTGGGATGTTGATGTGGTGTCGAAGAATAGTTGCTGTATGAAGCAGCAGCTAATGAGGATCTAAAAAATAAATCAAATCTATGCCACCAAATGAGAATGACTAAATTAATCATACACATAGACATTTAAAGGTAAGACCCGAAGGTGAAAATTGTCCCGTCTCGTCTTCTTCCGCCTATCCGAGTCCGGTTCGCAGGGGCAGCATCCCAACTAGGGCGTCCAGACCGTTATCTCCCTGGCCACCTCCACCAGCTCCTCCGGTAGGATCCCAAGACGTTCCTTTGGCCAGTTCAGAGATGTACTTTCTCCAATGTCTCCTGGGTCGACCAGGGGGCCTCCTGCCGGCAGGGCATACCTGTAACACCTCCCTGGGGAGGTGTCCAGGAGGCATCCTAACAAGACGCCCAAACCACCTCAACTGGCTCCTCTCGATATGGAGGAGCAGCGGCTCTACTTCGAGTCTCTCCAAAATGTCCGAGCTCCTCACCCTCCTGAAAATTATACTTCCAGAAACTATTCTGTACAATGAACAAGAAATTCTTAATTCTCTTTGTGTCAGATTCATGAATTCCACCGGTAGCTTTTCTCTCTCCACATGCTCTCTCTTTTTTTAATACCCTACACTGAGGGTTAAAAATGTAACACTGAATAGTGATAGAATGTCAAACAAGACGATGAACTGACACAGTGAAAACAAGCACACTTAGAGAAAAGTGCACACAGGTGAAGTTGGAACACAAAAAAGCTAAACTTCTGATTGCTACACTCAGAAGTTTAGCTTTCGGCTTGTGAGGGAGAGCATCAAACATGCCCTGCTTCAACATTCACGCTGAATTTTCATTTCCCCCTTTGGGGGCGGCTTCAAAAAACTGTGAGGGGATCTAAAATCCGACAGAAATGCACCTTTATGTGGCAGCCTAGAATAATAAAATCACTGGGATTTGGAAAGTTTGTCAGCTATGATAATTAAATTGTACTGTAGCAACTTATAAAACTCATCTATGCATAACTAGTTGGTTAACAACGAAGAGCATCGTTGTGGCTCATGAGATTCCTAATAAGACAATTAAGGATTGGAGAAGGGTTCCCTTCCCATAATCATGCAAACATCCATTTTAAGCACTGATTATAATAAATTTGCTTTGAGCAGATATGCTGCTCTAAAAGCTTAGAATGTTTAAAAGCATATTTTTCTTTTTTTTATTTTGTTTATTTCATGTTTTCCTGTTTAAAATTTCCCACCAGCCGCTACAGGACCAGACTTATGTGTGGGTGACTAAAGATTCAAGAAGGTAACAAATACAAAGATGATGAGAGAAATGCCTTGGGGGTGGAAAATGATCAAAGTCATTTTGATGCTGAAGGTCACGGGTCAAAATTTCACATTTATTGTTGTTAGGAGTGCCTGTGGTGAACAAGGAGCTGACCTATAGTCATCCACTTGAGAAATGTCCAAATTATTCAAGTCTTGGGAGAGAGTTTACAGTCGCCTACAAAATGTATTTTGGGATGAATCAAAATTTAACAGATTGAGGGATACAAGCATGAGCTGAATATATGTGATTACAATATTAATACTGTATATATTTGCATTTGACATCATCACAGTGGATGGATGTTTGCTCAGTGCTGTGTTTCTCAGGATTTTATCCTTGTATAATTTACTATATTTACTAAAAAGCTTTACTTTTTCTCAAAAGAATAAAAATAATTGAAGTAAAATGGTGGAGATGAGCCTAAAATAGTACAAAGAAGCCAGGTAAGAGTCAAAGGTTTGTTCAGATCTGCACACTGAGGGTTCAGGGTCACAGTGACATCAACATGCTCGCAATGTGACGTCAGCACTAACCTAAGTACAGGACCTTCGGAGTGATGTGGGCTTTTTGCTTTGTTTACCTTGGGGCCTGAGTGTGAAGGGCACTTCTTTGTTCTTTGTTTCAAACACACAGCCTCCCCTCTGGTCACTTCTGCATTTTTTACAACTTTTTTCTACACGCATTCATAAAGCAGCTCACCGTTGGGTTATTAGAGCGGACTCACAGTGTACCTGCCAATAGGTTTCTTTCCTGTTGAACCCCTGAGTTTTGAATCTTTTTGTCTTAGAAGTTAGGCTGGTGAGGTAATAATAGGAAACCAATTCATAGCTGATTACTTGTTTTTTGGGGGGTATTTTTGTAGTGGGTACTCACTGAGCATCAAACTATTTTGTGTTACACCAGGAAAAATCAGGTGTAAAACACCAGCTCAGTGGCCTAGTGGTATGAGTGCCCACCCTGAGACTGGGAGATCATGGTGTAACGTCCAAAAGGGTCCATTTTCACCTATATATTGACCAACATAAAAACCTTTCATCTACAGAAATAAATCCACTTTCTGTTTGACCTTCTAAATCCAGAAGGTTCGGCTCAGCGCGTGTTGACATTCCATGAAGACAAAACATTCAAATAAACACTCCGTCCGAAGGTCCTACACTCTCTACTTAAGCCTGATTCATGCTTCTCCGTCAGCTCCGCATGGGACAGACACGCACGGATTGACGGAAGCGTTTTGCTCTTTTACTTCTCCGTCTCCTGGGGAGTGTTGCAAAGCAATTGCCCGGCAGGACCACAGAGGGCGTAGCACTGTTCTGTGGTATCCTGTCATGTATCGGTCCAAGATAGTGTGTTTATATTGTGTTTTTTGTGTATATAAGAGACTTTTAACATGGACATATTTGTCTCTCATTCTCCCACCGCTTCATGCGCTCCCCACCTCTAAACCCACGTTTCCTGTCATTTCCGTCCACAAATAAAACGCTTGCTGCGCATCTTTTCACTCCTCCAGTCACGGGAGGATAAAACGTTCATATTTTTTGAGTTTTTTGGCGAGGTATTCTTCAAGCTTCTCCGTGTCTGCCGCTTGTTATCCTCGGCTCTCCTTGCAATGGCGGCGCTGTAAACAACAGCGGCGTCCTGACCAATCACAAGCTTGCGTAATCCGCCTCGTTCGACGGATGTTTAAAAAAGTGGGCTCGACTCCGTACGTACTTGCGCGCCTGCCGGAGCCCTACGCAAGGACGGATAATGGCGTTGCGTGTCTCCGCACTGACGCAGACTGAGAAGCATAAATCAGGCTTTAGAAGCCAGACAACATTCTTCACTCTGAATAAGTGAAGACTCCATGATTGTAGAGCTATAAGTTAAATAATCACATGTGATGAATGAACAAGATGTTTAAATGAAATGTTTTAATAATCTGTGCTTAAAGAATTTGAAATGAATATTGTTCTTACAAGGATCCATTTATGTCACAAATCAGTATGTTTTTGATTTAACTAGTTAATCATTGTTTATGCTCACTTACATTACATTAAGACAAATATTGAGGTTAAAAGGCACCTCGCATAAGAGTTTTAAGACATTCTCATTCACAGTGTTAAAAACATCTTTGTATCTGAAGAAGGCGTGGCTTTCTGAGGAATGTTTTGGTAAAGCCTTCCAGACATGACACATTCTGATTTGCCAGAATACACCAGAAATTATAAATAATGAGTTTATTAAAACAGGATTTACTTCCCGATTAGTTCAGTTTCCAGCTGACCCCCGATTTGGCCAAATCGGGAAAGAAGCCTCTTTTGAAACCATCTCCTTGGACCTCAAGTCGAAAACCTTTCTGCGACGCTGCAAGTGATTACAGACACAGCAGCTCTTTTCAGAGCTACTTCACAGCTAACCTGCAGACCCCGGGTTGCATCTCATGGCCGGGGAAGCCGAACTCAGAGGAAGCTACTAATCTCTGAGTATTGTGGTTTTGATGACCGGTAGAGGTGCTGAAAAAAAAATCAATTCAAGTCTGAATCGGGATTCTTATTTATAAAGATTCAAAATCGATTCACAAAGGTTCAGAATCGATTCCAAGAACTCAAATATTTGGCATGTTACAGGTTTGAGATGCACTTTTTTGATCTTTGTTAGGAGATTCAGTACTCTGTTTACTTTTGTGGTCCCATAAATTGAGATGATTTATGTTTAAATCTGCTGATAAGAGGGCACTTGAATGTCATTTTTTCCATACTCAGAAATTTCAGATATTCTCATATTTATTTTCTAAGTTGATAAATGAGTACTCAGGATTACTCATGTAACTTGTTTCTACACAAACTTGAAAAGTATTTGACCGTATTACTTTCAAAGCTACTGTTAGGTAACTACAGATTTGTTATATTTTACAAGGTAAGCAAAAGAAAACGTTGCCTGTTGGTCATAAGATTGCTTCTGTTTACAGTTTTAGAATCACAATAGTTTACATAGTAAATCTGCATTTTTGGAGCACGACCAGTTTAACGTCAAATAAAAATGTCCCACAGCTTTAACTAACTTGTACAACAAAGTAGTTCATCCTGGAGCTGACACTCTTTGTTAACACTGATTGTGAATCGATTTAAATTGAGAATCGAGAATCGATTCTGAATCAAATCGGCACCCCAAGAATCAGAATCGGAATCGAATCAAATCGTGAATTGCTCTAAGATTCACATCCCTAATGTCCGGTGACCTCACCACTCTGACCGCAAACCTCCGGACCGCCGGGAGCAACTCATACAAGGGTATCGTAAGCCTGCTTACCGGTGTTTGATGAGGTTTATAAATAAACAACTCTCTAGTTTATAACAAACAACACATTCTTTTACGCCCAGATTTCACAATTTCTCTCAGATACAAAGAACGGTTGCTCCAACATCTAGCTTCCATCACAACACCTCACATCCACCACATCACATCTCATTATTCATTTCTTATATATTCATATTATCATTAGTTTAGGAAAATTAATTAAATTCATTTTATAAATTATATAGCTGACTCTGTGTGAACTAATACGAAGTGTGTTTATGGTCCCTGAATAAGCAAAGAACCCTAGAATCTTCTGATTAAACAGTCAAAGATCAATCAGATTGATATTTCATATTTATATGGAATATCACTTCTTATTGGTCATAATTAAAAATGTATTTTACTACAATGGGTTCAAAGCCACAGTTGGGTCATACTTTAAAAATGGGACCCAATGCCTCTCCACTTGACACTCACATTAATGGGTTTCTTTGAAGGGTTAAACCGTCAAATGTTTCCCAGGCGCAGCTGTGTCTGCAGCTCGTCGCTGCCCCGTGAATGGGACAAATGCGGAGAACAAATTTCACACACCAGGGTGAAAACTAACGGGACTTTCATTTTATCTCTACAACACATCAGATGCCATTAATGTCTTTCATAAATTAATTGCTTTGTCACTCCAGATATATAATCAATTTTGTAAATGTGTCAAGAGGAAATAATCCAACAGTGTTTCATCCTTTCGCAGTGGTCTAGTGGTAGAGTGTCCGCCCTGAGACTGGGAGATCAGGGGTTCGATTCCTGGTCGGGTCATATCAAAGACTTTGAAAAAATGGGACCCAATGCCTCCCTGCTTGACACTCAGCATTAAGGGGTTGGATTGGGGGGTTAAACCACCAAATGGTTCCCGAGCGCGGCCGTGTCTGCAGCTCACCGCTCCCCCAGGGGATGGGTCAAATGCGGAGAACAAATTTCGCACACACACCTGTGTGTGTGACAACTAATGGGACTTCAATTTTTTAACTTTTAATTTTTCAGACCACAATGGAATAGAACATAAAAGTGCAGAGTTCTTTAACTGTGTTCACCTGAACGTGCACTTTTTCAGTTCAGAACTACAGAAGGGGATGTTTCAGTGTTTATAAAATCTTTGTTGTGCTAAGATGTGAGTATTTGTCTGATTATAAAATAAAAGAGTACCAGAAAGAGGTTTCTTTTACAATGGGAAAATATTCATTGAGCCTATATAAAGTACATGAACCTTTGCTGGGGCTCACAAAGGCCAATGAGTCCTTATAAATTTTCTAACCGAGTGCCAGGGTGGGGACGAATGAGAAGAAGGGAGAATGTCTGGCAAAGTGAATGTTTGGTGGGTTGTGGAGCAGGGTTCAAGGACAAGTGAAGAAGAGGGCAAGGACCAGACGACGATCTGTGGATCCATCTGACATTCATTCTTAGGGGCTCTGCACACGGGAGGCGACATCGCCTCTCCTCCATTCATTTTCAATGAGACATGGGCGACAAAGCAATAATCGCGGGTCTCCCTCCTGCTAAGCGAAATGCGAAAAACGTGCGTGTGAAAATTTGCGCTCGTGCACGTGTCGTGCACAGGCGACCCAGCGACGCGATCCCAGAAAGTTAAAACATTTTCAACTTTTCATCGCTGTCGCTCGGACGAGGACCAATCAACGGAGGTTTCATTCACTGACCAATGAGCGGACAGGATGCTCCGTACATCTCCGAGCAAACATGAAGGAGAAGTTGATTATTATTATTATGTTTTATATAGTAAAATCAGATTTCAAATAACTCTAGCAGCACCTTGTGAAACATCATATCTACCGCTTTTCTAACTCTGAACCACTTAAATAACCTTAATTCCCTCCAACCTGACACCGTCAAACAAAACAACTGACGTTTCGATTTCGCCATGGGACAGAACGCGTAGACGGCTTTGCCGCTGGCCGTGGGTCGCCTCCCGTGTGTCAGGTAATAAAAGCGACAGCGACAAATTTCGCTGATCGCGGTCGTTTGTCGCCGCCCGTGTGCCGAGCCCCTTAGTCTGGATATTCACGGTGCATCCTGGAACGTCAGTGCGTCACCATTCCATTTTGCTGTTTTCCGCTCATCCAACAAGGACGTTAGTAGTAGCTCAGGCTAGCATTAGCAGTAGTTCAAGCTAGAGTTGTTCTGCACTTAGCATTACCACGACCAGTGTTTATGTATTGATGACGCTGAAGTAGGTTGGGACACCCAGATGTAAGGTGGTTTGTCTATCCTGATGATGTGTTAAATCAGCTTTTCTTATAACTAACTCTTTGGCTATTACGCCAATTTACGTTGGAAAGCCCATCCGAGACGACAGACGTTTTGGTATGCCACATTAGTCACCTCTAGCTGCCCAAAATCAGCAACAATAATGGGGTTTTGAATTCTAGGACCATTATGATAAAGAATAAAGATGGACAAAAAAATGGCAAAACTTCCAACAAAATACCTGTGATGGGTAACTTGAAGCTCTCCAAGCAGCTGATTCTTGAACCACTGATCAAAGTCCACACTGTCAAACAGTTCATATGCAGCCAGACCCACTGCATTGTACACTGTAAAGAAAATACAGAAAACATTGCACTTTTTTTAATAATTCACTCAAAACCATGTAATTCAAGTGGGATGTAAATTTAAAGGAGTGATTCACTTGTTTAATCAATACATTTGTAGTGGTCTCTAGTAGGAATGAATGACTTGTAAGTCGTTCTCGGGGAGGGAAAAATGTACCGGTGCACCATTTCTTGGAACTAAAAGTTGCCCAAATCACAGCGAAGCCTCAGATAGCAGGTTTTTAAGTCTTACTTCATGATATTTGGGCATCTGACCTCAGATTTGATAACAGCAACGCAACTCTACCACTGACTTGCAACGTAGATGTTCCATCTCCACAAATAACACAAGCCTGGAGGAGTTCTGCTGTGTGAGTTGCTTATGCTAATGGTAAGCTTAAAGTAGTCGACACGTCCACTGCTAATTCCTGGACATAAAAATAACAACAGCCTTCCCCGTTGTGAGTCAAGATCAGTGAGACCATGAATGTAAACCATCAGCATAACGTAGATCTGTCAGGCTTTTCTTATCCTAGCATTTCACAGTCTATTGTCTATCAGAAGCTAACGCAGGACATAGGTGTGGGAGACTATTTTCATGTTCAGCCTACAAGAAAAACTCAGAGTGGCTGATAATAATCAGAAATAATCATTTAAAAAATCGGTTTTCAGTCAACTACACCTTTAAACGTATCCATTCTTTTCAAAAAGCTTAACATAACTTGTGTGAAAATTGTTTGCGCAAATGAGTATTGGAGCTGTTCTTATTCAGGACAAAGTCAAGAATTGTGGGTATAAAAACAACACAGATTAGCTTGTTTAAAGTTATAAAACATTACAAAGCCACATGACTTTGAGAATCTCAAGAGACACAAAGCATCGAGGAGAGGATTCTGACATTTTGACATATTAAAAACATAAAGAAATGTGATTGAGGGCTATAAGCAATATGCAAGCTTGGCAGGGGGAAGTATTTCGTCTTTATTGCTAAATCTGTGACAAATTACTTTTTCATAGATGCACAGAACTAATCAGGATAATAAAATGCAACCAAATGTGGCTCCACTCTTCTTTAACTTTGTGATTTAGTGAGCCTCACTTTTTTCCTTTCTTCCTCTGCGATTAAATTACAGTACCATGTTTTGACACAGTTTAACTTGCCCTGGGGATGCATTATAATTAATTCTGCTCCGTTTCACTGCTGCATTATTGCAACTCCCTTGAATGAGATGTTCAAAGTTTTGCAGTTATAGCAGATCAAAAATTGCTTCTCTGACAGCTAATGGCATGCTCAAATATAATTGTTCACTTCTAATGTACAATATATGATGGAAGTAAGTGGTGTCCTTGTAAGATTTGAAAATAACAAATGAGGGACTGGAAAGGGGGCTACTAAAAGAGATATACACACAAGCCAAGAATTTCTGCAATATCCAAGATTAAAAGCACCACTTCATTAAAAAAAAATGGATGGACTCACATCTGCTGCAGTGCCAAGGACTTCTTAGACCACATTTATTAAAGAAGGTATTACATTTTTATAAATCAAATCAAAAACATTCCTTCCTGGAAACAACACATTTTTTGCAAATAAAAGAGAATGTGGGACACAAGGCAGAAGAGGGGAAGAGGATGTTGCTCCTTTTTACATCAGATACCATTTACTAACGCAACTTCACTGTGATGCCCACGACACTCATTTATTAAGTTCTGTGCCTTAGTTGAGGCATCCATCATGTTGAGAGAGAAACACAGAAACACCAGGGCAATAACCTGCTTTGGTATTCCTGCAACAGCGAGCATTGTGGTGGTGAAAATAACGTCTAACTACCATGACGCAATCATCCTCACAAGCTGAAAACAAATAATCCAAAGAAGGTTGCAGCAGTTTCCTTGAAAAGATGGTTGCATGTTTTGTTGTAGGTTTCTGTAACGCTGAAACCTTCTTCAGTTCATAAACATGGTTTCACACATGCAATGTGCTAGCAGACAGTGGTAACATTTGTATTAATGACGTTTCAAATAAAGATTCTGATTGTTCCCAAACTAACACAGCTTTAATTCCTGTTTCCTGTTAATAATCAACATTTTGGCGACACCAGTGGGGTGTTATTTTAACGGATAGGACAACTCTAGTTGCTAAACGTTAAAAATAGCACCATTGTTTTTGTGGTTTCTAGAGTAAGCTCAGGACGTGAAGCAATGTGTCACAACGTGCCGGTGAGTGAGGCAGATACAAGGATCCACATGCGGGTGAGGGAAGCAGGCAGGCAGACAAACTGGAACGAGTAACGGTCTTTAATGAGGAGAGCACGCAGGATAATGAAACAATGATCCAACCAGACAAAATGGACTAACAGGGTTTAAATACAAGAGGGCTGGGAGTTTGGGTGATTGGAAAACGAGAGGCAGGTGGGAGCCATTAACAGAGACACAGGACTAAACCAAAAGGGGAGATAGGACAGGGTGTGACACAATGGTGATAATGAACAAATGGGGTGTTTCTAATGGGCCATTCCCATCTGTACCGGGTCGGCCCGGGCCGGGTAGCCCCAGTCGGCCCCAGCCTGGCCCGGTTGATTCCACACATCCTTGTCTTAAGCCCATGTGGGCTGATTCTACCCACCAATCAGAGGCTTGCTCTAATGGAAGGTGTTAATTTGCTGTCAGCAGTGGGTGTGTTGGCCCTGGTCGGCCTGAAGCAGACCCCCTCGAGAAGAGGGCTGAGAATGAGCCTTGGTTGGCCCGGAAAAATACCAGGCCACCCATATATGTAAACAACCTACGCTACCCAGCCCGGGCCGACCCGGTACAGATGGGAATGGCCCATTAGTGCCAAGAAACCTTGCCTTGATGTCTTCTTGGTCATGCCCTGGTTGCCTAGGAGATATGAATTCAGGAACTGCCAAGGCATGTTTCAATGTACATGATCTACAGAGGCGTCTGTTCTTCGTTTGTTAGCTGTTTAGCTAGCTGAGCAAGGATACACGGGAGGCATCTTGTTGCCTAGCCTTAGTCACAAATTTTCCAGAATACATCGCAGTATTTTCAAAAGGATGGCGGATCGGAAGCCAGCAGCTACTTTGGGGGCAAATTTCAAGTTTGTTTTTTCCCCCCGTGTCCTGTCTGGCTGTGAAGCAAACAGAATTAATGTCTGAATGCTGGTGACAAGCCTTACAGATTTACTCTCAGGTAGAGCATCAAAGCTTCTGCTTTAATGTCACGCCTGTTACTTAAAACTTTATTGTTATTGTTTTTTGAACGCTTTATAATTCCGACCAGACACGGGGACAGTGGTGAAAGAGAAAGGAAGAAACAAAAGGAAGGGAGGGTTCTACAAAAATAAACAATCAATGATGAACAAGAGTCTGCTTCTAGACCTGCAGAAAGAGAAAAAACAAACAAACAAACAAACAAAAAAGAAGGGGACACACAACAATACAACAGGAGAAAGCTATCACTGCATCAACCTGATGAGGAAATATAAAATCAACATTGTTTTACTGAACAATCACACGATAATAAATCACAGAGCATTTAGTGCCAACCACAGCCTTAAGACATAAAAATGCCCAAGTCCATAATTATGAGGGCACCATGTGAGCACCTGTGTGCGTACCCGCGCTTGTATATGTAAGGTTTCTCTATAGGAGCATTCAATAGAGAGTGTGAGGGGCCACAGATCTGCCCACCAGGAGCTCCAAGTCCCAGAGATCCAGGAGCTGCCTCAGAGCACAGGGACCCCAGGGAGACTGTAACCAGAAAAGCCCGAGCCCCCTCTTGAGAGGCGCAGAAGATCGTCCCGGGCAGGGTATCTGCAGGTTTAAGGGAGCCAAATTTAAGACTTTTTAAGAACTTTTTTAAGGCCACTTTGACCAAATTTAAGCTATTTTTAAAAATAAATTTAAGCTATAATTTCCAGCTATTGCCTGGAACGGTGGTAACCACGTCGCAAATGTGGGATTAGCCATCCAGTTACCATTAAACTTGCCCTTCCCCATGGCGCAAGCTCCCACTAGCTTAACCAGCTAATGTGCTCATCTAAAAATAGCCCCCTTTCACAACCAACTGCATGTGTACGGTTCCGCTTACGCTAACATCATACACAACAAATGCTGAACACTAACTAGAAATTTACAAAAATTTTATAGAAATAAAAGAATCTTGTTTATTGGGTCTTTGGTAATTTAAGACCTCTGGAAACTGTATTTAAGGATTATTTGTCATTTTGAAGGATTTTTAAGGCCTTAAATTTGGAAAAGCAAATTTAAGACTTTTTAAGGACCCGCGGATACCCTGCCGGGGGGTCACAACCAGCAGCTGGCAGAGATCCGGGAGATATCAGCGGCAAACCCATAGGCCCACCCGCAGCCTCCCACCCCCTAGCCGGCCGAGCCCGGAACCCAGCGAACCGGGACCCAGGGGCGACCAGCCCCGCCGGGGACCCAACAGAGCCCAGGGACTCAGAACCCACCAGGCAGTCACTGGGATCGATCAGGCAGACTCCAAAAATCTTACATCCCCTGACCCGCTAGACACCTACTCACGCCCTCCATACACACCCTATTCACTCTGGTCCCGGTACTGCTGCACAAGGGGTACAACCATCACCGGTTCCCAGATTTCGACCTTTTCTGCTGGGGTGATGATGAGCAGGCACCCCCACCCAACGCTGAGCAAAGCATCCCACCACCCCAGACCCCAACATGATGGCCAGCTACCCCTCCTAGCCTCCAGCCCCGGGAAGCCAAGCGACAACAGAGGTGCACTAAGACACCTGGGCCCTGTCCACACGTAGCCGGGGATCTGCCAAAACGTAGATATTTTTCTACGTTTTGGCCTGTCATCCACACGAAAACGGAATTTTTTCACACGAAAACGGATCTTTTTAAAAACTCTGGCCAAAGTGAAGATCTGCGTTTTCTCCGTTTTGGGTGTCTGCGCGTGGACAGACAAAACCGGAGTTTTAAGGTCCGCAACGTCACTTTCCGCGACAAAAAAATGCTGACATCACGTGTGCGACCTGTGTTTACACTAGCCGGCATCATGGAAGCCTTCGGAGCTGCTCTCTGTCACTACCCGATCCATCAACTGTCCAAGCGCTTTCTGCTTGTTTGTTTTTGCAAGCGGAATTACTGCTCCTGGCGGAAGACCACAGACGAAGGACAAGGTTAAGAACGGGGGAAGTACTGCCGCCTACAGGTCTGGCATGTCCTTAACAACATATTTATCCGGGTAGGTGTGGACAGAGTTTGTTTTTAAAACGCGGTGGTGTGGATGCAAGTTTTTGGAGGGGCGGATATTCGTTTTCAAAAAACCCCGGCTACGTGTGGACTAGGCCCTAGTCTCCCTTCGCCTGCTCCAATACAGTGTTGTGTTACAGTGCGTGTTGATGAGGTGTATTCCATGGCTGTGGTGAGCGGGCAGTGTCTGGCCTATGCCAGCTGATGCTGATGCAATCACACAACTCCACTTCCCCCCACAGCCCTCTGTGTCTAAGTGCAGTTTAAAATTGGAAGTGGGCACTGGCACGTGGGATGAGGCTGAAAGATCCCCTTGCCAAATGCCGATGAGTGTGCTCACTCCCAAGGCCCTAAGTGTGTTTGCGTGGAATGTCGTTGGTGGAAGTGCTTAATGTGCAAATAAAATTGGGGGGCAGTCTGCCACAGGAATGCGGAAATGGGATCCATACCCGCAATCCCTGACTTGTCCACCCCCCCCCCCCAAGGTCCTATGTGCATGATTGTGTGATGATGTGAAGGAGCAGGAGGAGCAAAATGTATGGGGATGTGGAGGAATGGCTGGTTGGCCTAAGCCAGGAGTCGGCAAACTGTTCCCATCAAAGAGCCATTTTTACCCGTTTCCCACAGTAAAGAAAACACTGGGAGCCGCAGCAGCGGCATTGTGGGCGGGGCCTACCCTCAGACAGCAAAGAGCTGCTTTTACCGATCACAACAGGTGACAGCAACCAATACCAGTCGCTCATGTACGTCAAAGTTATCTTTCAACAGAAGATAATTAATAAAACAGTTTGAATAAAATTGATCCAAAAATTGTAGCCCGTCTGTGCTACAATATTTCGATATTTTTCACCCTGCTAGTGGTTTTAATAGTTGAGCAGGTGATGCTGTTTAGAATACGAATCCAGGCTCTGTCTCGTTGGACTGTTGTAATTAGACTTTGTACTGAACTAAACTTTGCATTAAACATTGTTGAAAAGGTAAGAAAAGGATCCAATCAATTAGTTTTCTCCCTCAATTACAATGACGGAGATAACTGTGCAGTGTGCGTGGCTCTGGTGTTAATCAGGTTTAATGTTTCTGTTTGCAACAATCTTCACAAGAAGGTAAAACTGTTAAATTACTAGGATTGCACCGACCGGATATTTCACTTATCATGTTATAATTGTAATAAAATAATTTCTTACTTTTATAAACCTGACTTTTCTGAATCAAAACGAAGTGCGTATAATTACTTAATAAAGCAAAAATCCTACAATCTTCTGATTAAGCCCTATAATCTTCTGATATATACAATAAAGATCAAGCAAGGTAATATTTTATATTTATATAGAATATCCCATCTTCCTGGTCATAAGTACAAATAAATAATCCATTTGTCAACGCTACACTCGTATTTGATTATTTTGACGGAGAAATCTCAAGCCTGCAGATGTGCTGACATTTTAATCGTTACACACTTCGTGGAGGTAGCTACATCAATCAGGAAAAGATTCCCATCAGAACATTTGAGAGGGACGCTGAGGTCAGCGCAGCTTGCAGTCAGCGCATGCGCAAGGGGGACAGCGAGCTGAAGATGTGTAGATTGGGGACTTGGAGCGCATCGCAGAACCAGAACCGTGCAGGAAGATTCTGTGTTTTCTAAACCCAGGCTCTCAGAGACTTGTCACTTAAAAAATGTTGCCTGATTGTGAATCTTTGGCTGAATAGTGCTTGTTCCTGTCATGACATGAGCCTGTCTAAGGAACAGTCCAGAATCTCATATCCTCTTCAGCTCAGAAAGCGCCTATAGACATTTGGTTACGCACAAGCAGGTGACTTGTTCAGGTTTACGCAGACAATCTTTAAATTTAGAATTGGCTACGGATAAAAAATGGAATCCAGTAAAATAAATACATAGTAATGAAATATTCATTAATTAGTTTACAAGCAGAGAGCCGCATCAGATGGATGAAAGAGCCGCATGCGGCTCCAGAGCCGCGGGTTGCTGACCCCTGGCCTAAGCCCTCCAGGGAGCCAGTGGCAAATTTCAAGTTTAAATGTCGTCGTCGTCTTCCTCCGCTTATCCAGGTCTGGGTCGCCGGGGCAACATCCCAACTAGGGAGCTCCAGACCGTCTTCTCCCTGGCCACCTCCACCAGCTCCTCCGGCAGGACCCCAAGGCGTTCCCAGACCAGATTGGCGATGTAACCTCTCCAACATGTCCTGGGTCGACCCGGGGGCCTCCTGCCGGCAGGACATGCCCGAAACACCTCCCCAGGGAGGCCCAAACCACCTCACCTGACTCCTTTCGATCCGGAGGAGCAGCGGATCTACTCCGAGTCCCTCCCGAATGCCCGAGCTCCTCACCCTATCTCTAAGGCTGAGCCCGGCCACCCTACGGAGGAAACTCATTTCGGCCGCTTGTATCCGCGATCTCGTTCTTTCGGTCATTACCCAAAGCTCATGACCATAGGTGAGGATTGGGACGTAGATCGACCGGTAAATCGAGAGCCTGGCTTTCTGGCCTCTTCACCACGACAGATCGGCTCAGCGTCCGCATCACTGCAGACGCCGAACCAATGCGCCTGTTGATCTCACGATCCCTCCTACCCTCACTCGTAGGGATGGGTACCGAATTCGGTACTTTTTAAGGTACAGACCGAATTCCATAGTACCGACCGAGCACCGATTCACGTCATTTCAAACGGTGCCTCGTTTCGGTACCCGTCCATCCTAACGAGAACTTGCCAAGACAGCTGCGCATGCGCAGGAGCGTTTTGTTGTCGCTTGCTGTGAACCAGTTGTAAACAGAGCAGCATGGTAGAAAGGACACACGCTAAAGCTTGGGTCCACTTCACTAAATGTGATGGGTAACTGCGTGATGAAACCAGCGACAACTATCTAAGTGAGGCATCCTCATCTTAATCTGCTCCGGTAGGTAAATATAATTAGCTTGATATATTAGCTTCCGTTTCGCTAATGGTGCGTTCGCTTTCTCCTCGGAACTCCGAATTTCCGACTAGAACAACATGAACGCGCTCTAAAGTTTGGCTTCACTTTACTAAATGTGACGGGTGAAGACGAAACCAGTGACGATCTAAGTGTGAGTCATCGTTTTAATCTGCTCCAGCAGCTAAATAAACTGTTTAAGATATCGTTAGCTTGATATGTTAGCTTCCATTGCCACCATTGTTATCAGCTAATGGTGCGTTCGCTTTCTCCTCGGAAATTCTAACTTCCCAGTAGGAAAAATCTAATGAAAAAGGACGGCAAAAGGAATGAAGATACACAGTAAATTTAGTTCACAGTAAAGATGTTTGCTTCAGTTTAATTATCAGTTTATAAAACTACAAGGGTGATGTTAAAATACAAACAGTTATATGTTATTTATCATGATATTTATCAAATATGGTTATATATTGAGAAAAATATATATTTAATTATAAAAGAGAATTAAAATAATAAACACTAAAAAGTATCGAAAATTGGTACCGTTAAGTACCGGTATCGATTCGTAGGTACCGGGAATTAGTACCGGATCGATTCAAATGTCAAAGGTACCCATCCCTACTCACTCGTGAACAAGACCCCGAGATACTTAAACTCCTCCACTTGAGAAGTTTAAATGTAAGTCAACTAATTGTAGCCTTCAGGCTGATATCTGAAACGTTTTTTTTTATCCAAAGCAGTTAGCTAAGGTTGGTTAGATGCTAGTAGTTGCAGCTTCGGTGGTTAACAGGTAGTAACTTGCTTACATATTTATTTTAACAAATATATACACAATTTAAAAAGTAAAAGGTTCATTTTTTATTTATATTCAAACTTACACGTATAAAGCATAACGTTATCTCCCGTGAGGTAACATGAGGTGAAGATAAAAATAAAAATTTAAAATAAAATAAAAACTTTAACAAACAAGACTGCTTTAGTTTTGGTATACAATAAAAAACAAATAATAAAAACACCAATCACTTTTTCACGTTTTGGTTTGCTAGTGAAAACGTAAAGAGAGGATGATACATGGATTACGCGGGACAACAAAGAAGACAGGCAAAACTCAACAAAATGTCATTTTCATGTAAAAATAAGAAACAGATTTTTTTAATTAACGTTTTATGAAGCAAAATATATCTTTGGCACAAATGCAATGTGTTATCTGTCACATGTTATTGGCTCATCTTTAGAAGGAACAAATAAAGCTTATGTTGGGCGTGGCCCAAGTTAGCACAGCTGGAGCGATCCCATCTCAAAATGGTTTGTAGTCTCACAAGATTCATTTTCCTGAGAAAAAGGATAAGTTATCAGCAGCTGCTTACATTCAGCGACTGTTGGGCTTTTGAACTGCCTTCATCACAGCACAGTTTCATCATCCCAATGGTGTTTACTACTTTATTAATAGTGGCATTGCACTGCTGAGATCTCTACAAGTATCCAGCTCACACTGACCCTCTTAGCGCGCAATGATTTATGAGTGTATGCCATAAATCCTAATAAGTGACAGCCCTGGGCCTGCCAAAGGGGTCATAAATAGTGAAAAGAGGCAGATGGAGGAAAAGAAGCTGTAAAAGAAAAACATCTAATGAACACAGGAAACAAAAGAAGGCATGAGATCAGTGTTGTTAGAACTGAGAAAATGAAAAAAGATAATGCAAACGACAACATTTAAAGCTGAGACTTTTTTTCACACAGTACTTTTAAAATTAGAAGCAACACAAATTAACTTACTGTGCTTAATACTGCTCTAATAATTATTCAGATACCATTTCACAATCTGTAGAAAACTTCCAGTTAATAGTAAACATTCTTATTTATTACAATGTTTCACTTCAGTATTTTTCAGCCATTATAACAGTTCTTAAAACTTTAAAGTGGTTTTACAATTGGAAACAGTTATTGGAGTCTATATGTAGCAGGTGAAACTTTGAGTGGCCTAGGAGCGCTGAAAAAAGGCCAAGCACAACACTGTAATAAAGCAGTACAATGGAAAGCCTGGTTTGCCCCGCCCACTCAGCCAGGACATGAATATTAAATGGGCTGCTTGCTGATTGGCCAGTTTACCACAAAGGCTGTATGATGCCGTCTGAAACTAGAAACTTTGTGTAGAGCTGTGTAGAGCAAGGGCCTCAAACACGTCGCTCGCTCGCGAGCTACCGGTAGCTCTTGAACGTCGCTCACCTGGAAGCAGCCAGCAAGCCATCCTGACTTGTAATTAACTAGGGGTGGATTTTTTTTTTGGGGGGGGCAACCTGTCTTTGTTTCCTGTAATATGTAATATAAAAATTATTTTGTGTAAGTCAAATTAAAACCTGATCATTGCACAAATGTTTTGGTAAACGTGTCCTACTGGAAATACGCTGATTAATTGCTCAGCTTGCTGCACGGATCCCCTTTTCTGTCCACTTTGATCAGCAACTGCAGCTGCAGGTGGACGAACATGCACTTCTAAAGGAAGTGGGGTGATGTCAGTTATACAGACCTGGTTTCAGAAAAACATCCTTAGTCGGTAAAATAATCTGGCTGACAGTAAAGTCCTATCTGCGGTAAGAGCTTGTTAACGCTAATTAAATGCCATTCGTTCATGAACACAGGTTTCCAAACTTTGGACACCTCAACAGTTTCAGCTGGTTCCCATCAAAGAGCCATATTTTTTTTCTCTCTCTCTCTCTCTCTCTCTCTCTCTCTCTCTCTCTCTCTCTCTCTCTCTCTCTCTCTCTCTCTCTCTCTCTCTCTCTCTCTCTCTCTCTCTCTCTCTCTCTCTCTCTCTCTCTCTCTCTCTCTCTCTCTCTCTCTCTCTCTCTCTCTCTCTCTCTCTCTCTCTCTCTCTCTCTCTCTCTCTTCTCTCTCTTCTCTCTCTCTCTCTCTCTCTCTTCTCTCTCTCTCTCTTCTCTCCTCTCTCTCTCTCTCTCTCTCTCTCTCTCTCTCTCTCTCTCTCTCTCTCTCTCTCTCAACAGCAAGCAAAACTTAGCGTTCATAAGGAAGAAAACCCATAAAAATGATTCATTGAATCAGAAAGCAGGAAGAAACGTCATTTCTGTTTTTACATGTTTTCACTTAGGTTCTAACAACTTAGAATTTTGTATTTTCATCACATTTAGCTTGTAATTTCTTAAAAAAATACCATCAGCTTTATTCATTTTATGAGAAAACTCGTTTTGCATTATTTCACGCAAATTTAAGGGTGTGTGTGTCTGTACTTAAGAGGTGTTATCACAGCTTTGCTGAAACTAAACTGTTTGTCCGTGTCCATTAGAACATTACTAATTTGCACAGGAAAGCAGGCTGGAGATGGCACTGACTGACTTTTTTGGTATGCTAAATTCAACAAAGCAAACGTGGTTTTGAATCCTAGAATCCATTTAAATGTTAGAAAATAAGGAACTAACCTGCGTCCTTCATTAGCAACTGAACACGATCCTCCACATCAGTTGGGCCTGCAAAAATCAAATGTAAATTAGATGCAGTTTCTGCAACGATATAGTCTAAATTTTTATGTTAGGAGCTTGATGCTTCTAACTTCCTATTGCCTAAAGACTACAGAGAATGTGTGAAAAAGAACTAGCATTCATGTTATATCACAGTTTTAAACACAAGAGGACATGACCCCACAATGTCAGTATCAATCATTCCCAAGTCATTTTACCAATGTTTCCTCTCCCCCTCCATTACTCCTTCTTCTGTACTTTGCCTTCCTAAATCAATAGATGCTTTCTTTCAATCACAGAATTACTCAACCTAGCTTTTTCCCTTACTCCAGCAGAACCAGTTTCCACTCTGTCACTTGAAAACGAAAGCAGATTGAGAGAAAAGGGCAGAAGCAGACCCCAGAGATTCACCCATGTGAGCAATGACACCACTGATTCAGTAACAGAACAGAAGCAAAGCTGACCTCCTGGTGGGAGGGTAGCTGTGAAGTGCCTTTTTTTCCCTCCACCTGAACCAATCCTCATGTAACCCTCTTATCTTTATTAAGGTAGCGCGACTCAGGGTTGCGAATGACCACAGTCACCAATTCTTGTCATGTGTCTTGCCCATGTATGTCTGATCTCTGAATTGTGTGTACTGAAACTCTAATTTCCCTCTGGGATTAATAAAGTATCTTTGATATTGATTGATTTGATTTGAACTGACCCAACACACCCACCGCCAACTGACTGGCCAGCTCAAATTCATGCCTTAGGGGAAGCCTCCAATTGGCAGACAGAATCAGTCAGCAGGGCTTCCCTTATGTGTGATTCATTTTCACTGAGGAATAAACATCTCCTCTGACTGAAGCCGTCTCTCTCACTGAGGCGCGTTGTGAGGAGCACACACATACACAGCCGAGGCTTAAGCTGCCCCGCACGAGAACAGACCCGGCGGTCTGGATGCAATATCAGAGTCTTCGTTTAATTTAAGGGAGACCCCATGGACTTTTCCGTGCGTCTGTTGCCCCGCCCACATGCTGGGAGATTTCTGCGTTCCTGAAAAGTGTGTGTGTGAACAAACCCCACTAGTGAGGGACCCGGACCGAGCCGGGCCAGATGTGGAAGCGGTACAAATTATCTGACAGGAAAATACAGTTTTTTTGTTGTATAAAAAGTGTAAAAACACACATGTAATTATTTTAATGACTAAATGTTCACTGACCCTGCAGGTTCTGAACCATGTCCAGCAGAACCGGTGTCAGGGTCTGGCTGTAGTTGTGGAAGATGTCCAGGAACAAAACCTCCGTGCAGGGCTAAAGAAAAATGAGGCGGATGAAACAGAAACACAGACATTTATTTCCATATCACAAGTCTCTACAAACCTTTTGCTGCTTCCTGTAGTTTCCTTTACCACCGAGTGTTGATATACGATCGCATCAATAAAAAGGCATCAGCTCAACAAGGGCAGTAAAATATAATTTTGTGGGGAAAAAACAAATAAATTCTCTTCAATAAAAGTGAGCTCTACAATAATAACAACAAAAAAGTCAATATTAATCCGTTAGAGGATCTCGGATTTTAGCGCTTTTATTTAATCCAGACAAGGCTCAGCCACATTTACTGGTTTATTGGCTCTAAATGTCACACGGAAAAAAATTATAATAAATAAAAAAAAAAGGTCTAAGACATTTGACATGGGCTGTGCTGGTTTTGGAAAATTCAATATGTGCACCAAAGTATCAGGTTATCGTTTCATACTGAAAAGCTCTTCCAGGTTTATGAGAGCAGAAGGAAGACAAAAGCTCTGATCTACGTGGACTGGTGGGGATTTTCATAGGGAAAGGTCATCTATAATCAGCTGTTTAATTGGTGACTTTATAACAAATTCAGGGGCACTGACAGGTGATCTATGAACCAATCTTAGTGTGAAAAATGCTAATAAAAAGGTCAAAAAAGGAAGTGCACTACTGAGAAAATGCCCAACCTTCTGAATAAACCATCAGTAAAAAACTAAAAGTACCTAATAAGATATTTAATACTGTGGAAACTAAGACTAAGGCTATTTTTTTTCTGCAGGTAAATTGAAATTATAAACCACTCCACTTATACTTCACTGTGTGCAGATTTAAATCAAAGAATCCTTTCATTTTAATGTTGGAGATGTTTCTCATCTGAAAAGATTTTTGTAAGATGAGTGGGACGAAAACAGAGGAAAGGAAAAGATGAGAAATAATAAGTAGGCTGAAAAATAAATATTACCAGGGATGAGTGATTATATCATCAGCAGCAGCTAATTATAAACCCCCGCCAACTAACGAGACCCAGTCACAGACAGAAGCTATGAAGCTCCAGGGACCACAAACTGTTCCAGGATGCTTTAGCATAAACATTGGCTAAAAACACTCACGTCATTCAAACTCATGAAGGTTTTCTACATTGAAAATGTGATTTGATCGGAGCTTGAAACGCATGTATCCTTTTAAAAACCACATTTAATCAGTCTCTCTAACAAGACTTGGGGTTACATCAGAAATGCCCTTAGAGATAAATGTATGATGCGGACAAAAGAGGATCAACATCAGCCGACCAATCTTTTTCTTTAATATATCGGTATCAGCCAATTTTCTTCTTAAACGTGTGGAACATTTGTTTTTAAAAAACACTTGTGAACCATTTCCAGGAGCTAGAATAAGCCACATCACAGCTGCGCTTTAAACGGCGGGTTTTGGAGTCTTATTTCCTGATGTTTGGACATCTTGCCTCTGATTGGATAGCAGCAATGCGACTCTACTAATGACTTGCTATGTGGATGTCGTCTCTCCACAAAGCAAAGCCTGGAGGAGTTCTGCCATGTGGTAAAGTAGCTAATGCTAACAGTTAGCTTCAACTAGCTGAAACGTCCACTGCTGATTACTGGCTGTTAAAACACCAACGGCAGTCCCTGTCGTGAGTCAAGATGGGCAAGTCTATGAACGTTAGGTGACAGTGTGACGTAGATCTGTCAGGATTGTGTAATCCTAGAATTTCACCGTCTATTTTCTATCAAAAGCTAATGCAGGAGATAGGTGTCAGAGACCAGGGGCGGATTTAGGACTGAAGAAGATCCGGGGCTTAACACACACACGCGTGCGCACACACACACACACGTGACACACACTAGTCAACATCATATATATTTGTCTTGTACCACATAATTTTTAATCTGAAGCTACATATTAAGCATATTCAGGGCATAATGTTGTTCCTGTTAGTGTTTAGTGTGAGATGATAGTAAATATTCCCGCGTTCTTTCTCCAACAACTTTACCTGATAGTAAGCTAACTTTAGGCAAACCTGCAGCACAACAAATTTTTTGAAATAAGACTCACAAACCTGAGTCAACACCAGTCTCATCAAAGTTGGGGTTCTGTCGCGCTACTTTTTGTCTAAAAAACGTCCTTATGTCCATCTTCACACATGCGTTTCAGGCAGAGTGTAGAAGAAGCCGGCTGCTGAAGGGATTCTTCTTCAGTGGTGGAGGCTCAGGCAGGCTGTATACAAACTACTGCCAGCTGCTCCCTCTCTGTTGGACTTTGGTACTGCATGTTACTTCTATGTTTGAGATCCGGGGCTTTTCATAAAACATTCGGGGCTTGAACCCAAGTAGCCGGGCCTAACGCCGCCCCTGTCGGAGACTATTTTCATATTCAGTCTACATGAAAAACTCAGAGTGAATGAAAATAATCGGAAATAAGATTTTTTAAATGTTTTTTTCAGTGTTCCACACCTTTAAGTGGAGCCAATTTATAGTCAGGCACATCTGTGGATGTCCAGATAGAAAGTTTCAATATCCAGCCTAAGAAATGACGGGTTTGTTGCTGTGATGCTGCTGCTAAGTCAGATGCACAAAATGTTTTCAATTACAGTTTATATGAAGATTTTAAAGCAAAAAGTGTACTTTGGATATTGCTGGTGTGTTTTAGCTGTGTGCTATTGCGTTTCCTTGTATTTAGTTGTGATATATCCTATTTTTGAATTGTTTTCATTTCAACTCTAAAGTTTATTTATTCAAATTTATTTTTGCTTGTCTGAAAAACATCTTTTTGTTCAAAAACATTACAGTCAACTGACGTTTCTTTTCATTTACTTGTTTTGTATATTTAATGCTTAGTTTATTGATTTGTTTTATCCTTTAAAATTGGTTAAATTTGTGATTTTAAAACTGAGCAATGCATAAAATTACGATTCGAGAGTGAATTAAATTCAGCGTTTAAAAACTGATACCGGTTCAAAAATGCTGGGCATCCACTGTTATTAGTGAAACTGTAGCATTCAGGTGAGGTGAAAAATGTAGAAGAAGAAGAAGAAGAAGAAAGTATCATTTCTATAGCGCCTCTCAAGATAAAAATCACAAGGCGCTTAACAAAAACAAAAAATGTTAAAATATAAAAAAGCATTTAGAAAATGTTTAAAAATATATTTAAAATGAGCAAAAATGTAGATATCAGGAGTGAAAATCATCAGCACACATCTGCGATTAAAAAACTCTTATTGGTCGACCTCTAGTACAGACTTCATGTTTACACTTACCCGTAGACTGTACTTCCAAGAGTCACCGCCAGCTTCTTCAACAGCTAAAACAAAAACGATGAACTGTTTACAAGTTTAAAACTTTTAAGTGTAACAGCAGAAGTACTGTTCTACTTCTTCACTTCTGCTGTACTATAAACTCATTTAGCCCAATGAAACAAGGCTTTTTGGGTTTCGCAGGAAACAGAAAACCTGTTAACATGATCAAAGCCGTTCCCAAAGCCATAACCAACCTTGTTTCCTTCAGCAGGCTGACTCATTACACACTTTTTAAAAAAAACAATCCACATCAGTGCTATAAAATGCAGACTAATTGAATAAATAAGGCGTCTAACCACAGGTTCAAAAGTATAAAATTCATAATTGAATGCTCTGCCGTGTAGATTTCAGACATCGAGGCCATGATAATTATAAGTGGGGAGTTGGCTGCACCAGTGTGTCAGTATTTAAGATCTTCCTATGCCTTCTCTTTAAATATTTAGCAGCCCTGTCTCTTTGAACACCAGCCCATTAAAACACGTGAAATATTCTATACAACATCACATGTAAGACATAGTGTTGCAGAACACCCCCCACACAAACACACACACTTAACTCTCCAACCATAGCTCCAGATATGTGGACATAGTTCATGCTTTAGGATGTGAGTAGTCACCAAAGCTCTCAGGGTCCTCCTCCCACATCGTCAGCTCTTCCTCTGTGAGAAGGAAGTAGTGCGAGACAAGCCGGCGCCCAATCTCCGTCAGCGTGGGGTGAGTGAAGAAGGCCGTCTTGATCTTGTGAGCTTCTAGACTCTCTGGTTTGCTGTCTAAGGAGTGAGAGGAGTGACAGTGAAAGTAAATCACCATTAATTATGAGATAATTTATAGCATTATCAGGAATTTATTCTTTCTTATGGTTATTGTAACGGTTTGTTTGACTGAAAAAACATTTTTAATATTGGTCACTCTGATTTTTCATACAGGCTGAACATGAAAATAGTCTCCTACACCTATTTCCTGCATTAGCTTCTGATAAGAAATAGACGGTGAAACTCTAAGACTTGAAAAGCCAGACGGATCTACGTCACACTGGGAATTAGCATTTATGGACTCACACATCTAGATTTGCAACGAGAAAGTCTGTTGTTGTTTTAACGTCCGGAAATCAGCAGCGAACGTCTCTGCTAGTTTTAAGCTTGGTTTATGCTTGACGCGTCCGCGAGGTCCGCACGGCTCCGCGCGGAACAGTAGCGTCATTTTAACAACCACGCCCCTCCGCACGGCCCAGAATTTCCGCAACGCGCACCTCGGAAAATTTCTAACCACGCGGACGGACGGACGCGGAAAAACATGGCGGACCGGCAAGAACTAGTACGGCAGAGGTTCGTAAATACAGACATTTGTATGATTCAGCTCTCAAAGATCACCGTGATCAACATTTTGTTAATAATTCTGGGAGAGAAATAGCTCACACTGTCGGAAAAGACGAGAACGCTGTTAAAAATGCTGAAATGCCATGTTGTAAACGGTAATTTATACTTCTACTATGGTGTAGTGTTGGATGCATGCCGTAGAGCTCCACGCTGCCCCGTTCAGTTTGGGAGAATATTGGCTCACCGCAGAGACAAGCCGCATGAACCGTAAACGCTGCGAGTTGTGAAGCGCGTTCCAGCCGCGAGCCGCATCACCGCGCGGAAAGTGAATGTGTCAAGCATAAACCAAGCTTAAGCCAACTGTTAGCATTAGCAACACCAACACACAGCAGAAGCTCCTCCAGGCTTGTGTTATTTGGGGAGATAAAACATCAACATTATAAGTAAGTGGTAGAGTCGCGTCGCTGCTATCCAATCAGAGATGTTCAAATATCAGGAAATATGACTTCAAAGCCTGTCGTATGAAGCTCAGCTGTGATGTCCCAGACTTGGCCCTGCTGAGGCAGGGGTTTGTGGGCTTTTTTGTGCCCTGGGTACTGCCTGCAAGGGATTCACTCCTAATGGAAACCACTGCAAATGTATTGATTAAACAAGTAATCAACTCCTTTTTAAAGGGACTTTACAGAGTGTTGAATTTTTATGCTCGCGATTGCCCCCTCAGGCCAAAAGTGTAACGGCAGCTTCAATAGCAGGCTGGTGCACGAGGCGCGTATGCTGTACGTGCACACTCCTTAACGAAAATAAAAGCTGAGACAGTCGTGTGTGTGTGTGTGTGTGTGTGTGTGTGTGTGTGTGTGTTTGTGTGTGTGTGTGTGTGTGTGTGTGTGTGTGTGTGTGTGTGTGTGTGTGTGTGTGTGTGTGTGTGTGTGTGTGTGTTGTGTGTGTGTGTGTGTGTGTGTGTGTGTGTGTGTGTGTGTGTGTGTGTGTGTGTGTGTGTGTGTGTGCGCGCATCTTACTGTAAAAAAATATACCACTAACATAAAAAAGAAACTCTAAATATACTAGGATCACATCCAGAATCGAACCCGGGTCTTCTGCACGAGAGTTCGACGTCTTACTAAGTGAGCTACAGCGCCAGTGACGTCTTTTGTATCTGTAACTTTTATATCCTTGATGATAGCTGAAACAACGTTCAAAGAACAGATCGGAGCAAAAATGGCTATTTTGTTGCTAATTTGCAGGAAATATCTAGAAGAAAGTTCTACAGAAAGTTGCTATGGGTCCTCAGAAATGTAGCTAGCTTTGTCACTAGGCGTTAGGAACAGCGACAAAGTGGCACTGCCTCTCTCTCTGCTGCTAAAGCTACGGATAGCAAATGCTACGGGCTATGCCTGAGCGTGAACGCGCATGAAGCAGCCTGCTCGACCCGAGCATCTCTCTTTTTCTGTGATTTTACAGAAAAACAGGCAATCACAGTAAAAATGCCAGGGCTCATTCTACAGGACCAGGGCATTGCAGGAGAATGTATGAAGAAGACATTTATTATTTCTATACATGTTTTGGCTGTCAAACTTCCATAATGCCCCTTTAATGAAAAAGACTATTTTTGGATATTTTCTTGACATCTTCAAATGTACATAATTTTATCATTGTGCATAGAAGAAAACAGAACTCTAAACTGATCCTTCTTTCAGGTATTTAAGCCAATGACAGGATAATTAACAAATCTCACCTTGAAAATCAACAGCCAAATGACCAGTTAATGGGGAGGCTGAACTAAATCCAGATTTGAAGAAACTGGGTTACAAAACTGGCACGCCCACACAAGCACCATCTTGCTTCAATGAATATGTAGTGAGAAGATCTTCAGTAAGGCCTATCAAAAGCCATTTCAACTGAAGGAACAAATGGAAAGTGTTGTGCTCTACTGACAATTCAATTGCTGGAGGCTTCTTCGACAGCTTGAAACAAACATAAGTTTTAGCGGGGAACAATAACGCTGATGGTATTCCAGCGTTGTGCTTTCAAAAAAAATGTCAAGTGATCAGCTTTGAGAAGTCATAGCATTCTACTGTTGATTTTCTAAACCAGAGCCACATCCAACCAGTTTTGATTGCTACTTTTGACCATTTGTTTTTGCTTCCTTTTGTTTAATTGTCCTAAAGCGTTCTCTCCTGCAGCTCTCATGCCTTACCGTCAATGTTTTTGGCTGGTTTATAGGCATCGTTCTTTACAATCATCTTGATGAGATTCATGCACTGAACGATGAAGCGTTCAAAGGTCACTCCTTCTCCAGCAGGTGTGAAAACGTAGCTAACAGCAAACTCCAGAGAGCGCTGGATTAGGGGTATGAATGCATAGGGATGGTACTCCAGGAAATCCAGTAGCTGCACAAAGGTGAGGGAAGAAAACAGAAGCAGACCAAAATCAAAGAAGAGCTACAGGCTACAAATAGCAGAGCATGACAAAATGTAGCTCGTTTATGATTTATTAAAATGTATAAACTCACAACTTTTGTGTAGAGTATGATAGTTTTTTCCAGTTTTTCCCTGCATACACTCTCTGACCCAACCTGTCGACCTGCAACATAAGAAAAAATATTCTTCAAAGGCAGCACATCTGAAACCAAATTATACTTCCTGAGATGTAAAAATGTGTGTTATTCAAAAATAAACCACTTTAGTTACACATTTTAAACCATTTTTTGAAATGTCTTGAAACAACTGACCTTTCAAAGCATTTCAAAGCAAAAAAGAGTTAGCAACATTTAAGGGGAACTATGCAGTTTGGCTTGCTTTTATCACCCCCTAGTGACCATTTGTAGAATGGGAAGCAAAACGTACCTCCTCGCTGTGCATTCATCTTTTTAACACCTTACCCCGGCTTTCCACAGGAGCCGTCAGCAGCACGTTACTGCAGCAGCACGTCTTGCTCGCGTAAGCTGCTGCTTGGCCCTTCCCACGAGACGCGAAGCAGCAGGGGAGCAGCTGTCACCGACCGAGCACGAAGTCACACGAGTGACTTCGTCAGTAAACACAACAACAAGCAGGAGAAAATTACAACATGGTTTGTGTTTTATGTTCTGTCCGTTTTATAATCGCCAATATGGCCCTGAAAAACAAAGGAGACCGCTAGCTAGATGATAACTTCTCACGGGGACGCACAGTTAGTAACCTTTTTTAAAAGTAAAGCAACCGGAAGGCAGTACTTTCTTTATTCTGAAAATCTCGGTAGATTCTCTCCATTTCCGCGTCTGATTTCCTGTCTTTCCTTCCCCAAAAATGTTGAACTTGACCAGTTTCAGAGGCGTCGCGCGTAGAAAACAGAACCGGCGCGTAAAGGCCGCGACATGCTGCTCCTGAGATGCGGCCGACTCGCGCTGCTGACGGCTGCCGACGGCTCCAGTGGAAAAGGTTCTGTTGACCACAGCGGTTCCTATCAGCAGCTATGACGTGCTGCTGCAGTAACGTGCTGCTGACGGCTCCCGTGGAAAGCCGGGGTTAGTCTAACAGCTGAAATGTCTCCCAGCCTTCAATAGTGTCTACAGGAGTGATTCATCACTAAATTAAAAAAAATCTGATGTGTTCATGATGTAAAACATGCAGGAAAGCAGACTGTGGCACCAGGTATGTCAGCTCAAGTCCCAACAGACTGGACCGGCACTCTGAAGTTGCAAGTGGAATATTCTGGCTACAGGGGGGCGATGGGGCTGGGTGGCCTTTCATTAACCGTTTAACGGGTCATTTTAGCACATACTGGTACAAAATATTTAAAAAATATTTAAAAAGTGCAAAGTATCTCTTGAATTTAGCATGAGAATGTAACTCGCAGTCAAAAAATCCTGAATTTATCTACCAAGAGTGCAGTCAAGTGGCGCTTGTGTTTAAATCTGCAGTTAGTGTCCTCCAGACAGCAGCTTAGAAAAAAGGCAATAAGAGAGAGAAGATAATTGAAAAGCAAAAAGGTAATGATTTCTTTTGATTTACTAAAAGGTGCCTTGTTTACTGACCTCATCTTACGGTGGAATCGTCCTGTTGGCTCAGTGTTTATATTAAAGTAGAATTCCTAACTAAACAGGCTGTAATATAAATCTTGACTCTATAAAAAATCATGTATGCTGCTAGAACAAATAAAGATGTCTTATGTTGTGTTTTATTTTTCTATGAAAGTGCCCTGATGAAATCAGAAGAGCCAATAAGAGCGTGTGGAACTCCTCAAATCATCATAAACAGGCAGTTTTATAGTTCCCTTTTGCTTGATATGCACTTAAATCAGGAACTAACACAAAGCGACAACACAACCATCTCACCTACTGATTCGTGTTTTCTCCTTTTGAATTTCGTTGCGCAAATCCAGCATTATGCTAATCTAATTTTACATAAACCCTATTGGACTTCATTGGGAATATGTGCATACAACCGTTTCTATTTGTGTTCAGGTGTGAGACAGCTAGGATCAATAAAATGTGCGGCATCATCAAAGTCACAGCAGCTATACATCAAAAAATTCAAACCAGCAAACCACGACAGAAACAGATGACAAAGGAAATACAAGGTGTGCTTTAATCCCGACACACGTTTCACTTCCTTAAATCACTTGTAACAATGTGGTGACATAAAAGTAGACATATGACCTAAGTTGGAGGGCAAACATGAAGCAGAAAGAGCTAGACATCTGAGTAGACCCCAAAGAATGTCTAAAGCCACCCGTTTATGTGACTGACCTTATCAGACGGAGCACAGCTGATATTTCTTGCCGGCCTGGCTATGAGCTTTCCTGCCGTTTCCTCCATCTGCCATGTCCAAATACCAAGAAGGCCCTGAACCAATCTCCATTGCCATCAGCAAAGAGAGTATTGGAAGCGATAGCTGTGGCTCGCATCTAAAAATCTTTGTATTTCTCTACATAAGCAGGAGTCGTCGTTATCTCGGTTATGAGGTGTTGCTATGACAAACATGTCTGGACAAATAAAAAGGACGCAATTTAAATATCAGCTTCATAATTCAAAGGGGACAGAGAACCTGTCAAAAAGCACAGGATCCAGGAACCTATTAACTAAACCAACAGTTATTTTCTCCCAGCTGCAGAAAACCGTCTGTTCTACTGGTGCAACTTTTCCAATTATCCTGGAAATTATGAGCTCAGTTTGACATGTTGGACGTTGTTAATAGTTTAAAAACCAGAAATAAATACTTCCACGGTGTATCATTACCCCAACAAGACTGCTCAGTCAGATTTGGATGAAGGCATTGGTTTACCAAGTCTTTGGTAGCAGTATTAGTCAAACTCTTAAAAACTTTCTTTGAACTCTACATACTTGTATTTGTACAAATGTTGGTGCTGCTCTTTTTTATTAGCCAGACATTTTTATAATTGGGATGGAATATCTTTTGTCATTTACAACTAAAATTGGCTGAAATTGTTAATGTAAGTAATTTTTGCTCAAATGGTGCCTCATCATTGCTAAAGTTTTAGAAATCATTGGGGCGGTTGGCAGCTAACTTCCTTAAACTTAAGGAATTAAAGACTGAGGCCATTCTTTTTGACCCCAGAAACCTGTCTCACACCTCTGTGGTTCTGACTCTTCCAGGTTTGGACCTCAAGAGGTGTTTTACCAGCCTTGGGGAGATCTTAGATGCAGGATTTACAATAGCCCCTCAGATAAACGCGGTTGTGAGGTCGTGTTTCTTTCAACTGCATCATTTAACGTACCTGAAGCCGATTTTAGTATGGCCGCGTTGTGATACATGCCTTTATCACTTCTCGTCTTGACTATGCAAACTCATTCCTAGTCGGGACCCCTGCTTCAGCCCTGAACCGATTGCGGATTGTGCAGACGCAGCTGCAAGATTCGGTAACACTTTATAATAACTACATCTTATTTAGCCTTAATTACACATGAACAAACATGTAAGTAACTACTAACAAATAATTAACAATGGCTCTTACTTAATAAACAATTAACCAGTGCATTAATTAATGCTTTGTTTTTAATGATTAGTCCCTTGTAAAAGCTGTTTACTCATTTCTTATTCATATGTAACAAACCATGAACAAAGCACCTGACTAACACATTAATTAATGCTTAACTTCTAATGACTAGTTTCATGTAAAAGCTGTTTATTTATGGCTTATTTATACTTAACAAACCATGAACAAGTTCTTATTAACCCATTTTTGGTAACACTTTATAATAACTACATCTTATTTAGCCTTAATTACACATGAACAAACATGTTAGTAACTACTAACAAATAATTAATTAACAATGACTCTTACTTAATAAAAACAAAGAATTAATTAATGCATTGGTTAATTGTTTATTAAGTAAGAGTCATTGTTAATTAATTATTTGATAGTAGTTACTTAGATGCTTGTTCATGTGTAATTAAGGCTAAATAAGATGTAGTTATTATAAAGTGTTACCCAAGATTCTTAAACACAGATGTAGCCATGTGACCCCGGTTTTGGCGGATCTCCATTGACTACCTGTGGCTTTTAGGGCACAATTTAAGATACTGCTTCTTACATAAAACGCATTAAACAGTCTGGCACCATTTTATTTGTCTGACCTACTCACGCCCTATGTGCCTGTGCGCTCGCTACGGTCAGCTGACCGCCTGTTATTCTGCACCCCCACTATGAACTACAAGGCAAGAGGGGAGCAAGCATTTGTGTATATAGCCCCCACTCTCTGGAATGCACTGCCAATCACTATTTGACAGTCATCCTTCACCGGTGCCTTCAAGTCACAACTGAAGAAACATTTCTATGATTTGGCTTTTAGATTGTGAGTCTGTTTTAAGTTCTTTTTACTTTTGATTGTGTTCTTTGATTGCTGTTTTTATCTGCTTTTACTGATTGGTTTATCTGTTTTTTTATAAGTCTGTTTTTTATGTTGTTGTTTGGGGGTGCTTTAGTCAGCTCCCATGCTGTTTTTAAATGCGCCACAGTAATAAACTGATTTCATCAACAGAAATAGTGAGATAAAAGACGCACTTACTGAACTGAACTGTTATTGTGCTCAATCCAGTCAACTGCTGCTGTAACCACTGAGCAGCAGAATAGCCAAATTTTAATTTATGCATCGTGACAAAGGTATTGTCAACAAATTTTTATCTTGGTTGTTTTCTTGGCAACTATGCTAATTAACAATTGCAGCTTGTTTATTAGTGAAATGTATAATGGCACATTTGAGAGAGTTGATTAAGTGAAGTCAAGAAGAAACACTGAACAAGAACACTTATTGAAGCACATTTATGTGGCCACTGACCCTGAGTGTCTTGGGCTTGTAATATTAAGCTCGAGTCTATTTCCTACTGATCAAATAATTTAAAAAAAATATTAACTATGTGGTTTATAAGCAATTCAAAAGTTCTCATGAAAGAAAAACCTCGGGAAAAGATAAGACTGGTTAATTTTATTGCATTGCAAGACGACGGGCAGCCACATCTCAGTCTGTTTCTCCACTTAAAATAATGCTGAAATGTAGCAGAATTATCTCAGAGTAAGGCTTTCCACATGGTTTAGGAGAAGTATTATAATGCAAACCTGCTGGAGCTCAAAGCATAGTGGCGAAACAAACAACTAGTGGAAAGCATGCAATCACCTAGTTTTAGCAAGTGTATTTACATATAAAGAGGTGCTAGAACTTTTTTCTTTTTACAGGCGACTCAAGCTAATCTTTGAGCCTCTATGAAATTTTGTTGGGGCTTACAATGGCTTAGGAGCTCGGACATATGGCACGCACAATCCCGTAACGAAGCCCTACAAAAGAAAGACTGGTTTGCCCCACCCACTTGGCCATAGTATGAATATTAAATGAGCTGCATGCTCATTGACTGGTTTACCCAGACAGGGCTGTGATGCTGCCTGAAGTTAGTAGCCCTGTGTGCAGCTGTGTACAGTATCCAGATAACTCCTTTAGACCTCCTCCCGGTTGGACGTGCCCAGAAAACCTCATCAGGGAGGCATCCAGGAGGCAACCTGACCAGATGTCCGAGCCATCTCAACTGGCTCCTCTCGATGTGGAGGAGCAGCAGGTCTACTCTGAGCCCTTCCCAAATGACCGAGCTTCTCACCCTATCTCTACGGGAGAGCCCAGACACTCTGCAGAGAAAACTCATTTCGGCCACTTGTATCCGCAATCTCGTTCTTTCGGTCACTACCCAAAGCTCATGACCACAGGTGAGGGTAGGAATGTAGATCGACCAGTAAATCAAGAGCTTCACCTTCTGACTCAGCTCTCTTTTCACGACAGACCGGTACAACGCCCGCATCACTGCAGATGCAGCACCAATCCGCCTATCGATCTCACGCTCCAGTTTTCCCTCACTCGTGAACAAGACCCCGAGACACTTAAACTCCTCCACTTGGGGCAGGACCTCATCCCTGACCCGGAGAAGGTATTCTACCCTTTTCCGAATCTAGACCATGGTCTCAGATTTAGAGGAGCTGATTCTCATCCCAGCTGCTTCACATTCGGCTGCGAACCGCTCCAGCGAAAGCTGAAGATCACTTTCTGATGAAGCCAACAGGACCACATCATCGGCCAAAAGCAGAGACCTGATCCTCAGGTCACCAAAACAGACCCTCTCAACACCTTGGCTGTGCCGAGAAATCCTGTCCATAAAGGTTATGAACAGAATCGGTGACAAGGGGCAGCCTTGGCGGAGTCCAACTCTCACTGGGAACGAGCCTGACTTACTGCCGGCAATGCGGACCAAGCTCTGACACCGACCATACAGGGACCTAACAGCCCGTATCAGAGGGCCTGGTGCCCAGTACTCCCAGAGTACCCCCCACAGGACCCTTTTTAAATAGGGGAACCACAACCCCGGTCTGCCAGTCCAGTGGGACTGTCCCCGATGTCCACGCAATATTGCAGAGCCGCGTGGATTTGCTACTGAACTTGTATTTTTTGTCCAGCAGTGTGGATATTTTTAATTTGTGGCTTATTTAGTAAGACTTGGCTTATGCTAGTGTTAGCTCATTGTTAGCACTATCTACAGCAGGCTACTGCAGTGGTGCTCCCAAGGGACACCAAGAAAATTTCTAGCCACCCCACTATCCACACACAGGGAAGACCAGTGTTCTTCAATAAGTCATATAAATGTTTTACATGAAAACTAATAAAAGAGCTTTTATTGCATCACTACAGGCTAAAGTTTCCCACATTTACCACAAGGCTTCATTTGGTGTGCCACCCCAAAATTTTCTCTGGCCCCATGAGCACCCCTAAGAAACTTTTCTGGGGGTGCCACTGGATTGCTGCTGGGTTGTTCACGACAGCTGTAATTCCATTTCCCACAGTAGGACGATGAAGCTGGAAATGGGTTTGTGTTACTTTAAACATAATTTTAAATTCTATGATCCCTTTGAAATCTAATGTTGAGTGTAATCAAAAAATTTAAAATGCTTTATGTGTGCTCAAACATTTTTCTGGGAATAAAAAAGCTTCAGTGACGAGGACAAAACTTTTATTCCTTGTTCATGCTTTTGAAATTACTCTGGCTAATTCAAAGTGAAGTTAAAGGGCTTATGTTAACTTTGGAAAAATGAATAAATAAATAAAATCACCCCCACAAGAATAACCGTTTCAACTTTTAATTTGATGCCATCATTATGCAGAGCTGTTTTAACCCCGACCCGACTCTGGGTGTCAAAGTACCTTAGAAGTACCTTCCCCATCCACAACCGAAACTGACGCGTTTGTTTGCAGGCAGGGAAAGCTGAGGATCAAAGTTTCAAGATAGAGAAGGAGACAAGTACTCACAGCATTCCAGGAACTGTTTTAGCCTTTCAAACACGGCATTCAAGAAACCCTGAAAAGCAAGAAAGGAAGAGAGGGTGTGATCAGTCTAATCTTTTGAATTACTCGTGATTGCCTCACAAGAACTGCAGAGGGGAAGATATGCTCGCAGACAAGCCGTATGTATGTGTGCGTGGGCAGATTTGCTTTTGTACTTATGAGTATAGATAAAAGTGCCGAGCTACACAGTACGGTAGAGAATCAATTTTCTGTAGCCTGCTGTAGTAACAGCTTAGCATGAGAAATTAGATGATAGATGGAGGTGCTATCTGTTTAATTCGGCGTTAATGTTCAGCCATGAGGTCAACAGCAGCGTCATTAATCACACGTCCCGAAAAACACATTTCTGCCACCAAGTCAAGTTCCTAACAGCGTTAGTGCGGAGGGGGAAGGGTCGCAAGTAAAGCATAAATGAGTGGGTGGCAGATGACGGAGAACACGGCTCAAGGCAGACATTTGTTAAGATACTTGTGGGACTTTAATAAGAGGCAGAGGGAATGGGGATGCCATCACAAAAGGAAAACTGGAATAGGCTATGACAGCAAAGGTTAGAGATTAGGCCAGTGGCAATGTCAGGGGAAAAAGAAATTGGTGATTACAAATGTTGCAAAAGTTCAAAAAGAGTAAAAGAAATCAGAGGCAGAAAATAAACTCAGCATACATCGTCATAATAATATGTTAGTTGTCTAAAAACCGAGCCAAAAGTGACTTTTTACACCTAATGAACAAGATCTTATTCATTTCACCCACACTCCGGCAGTGCTTATTAGATATGATCTGATACAGCGGAAAATAAATTCATTATGCAGAATAAGTATTAAATATTTCATGTTGTGGCACCATGTGTGCATACTGGCAAACTTCATCTTTCCCAGAGTCAGTATTTTCTTTCCTGCTGGAGCTCTCCAGCGACATTGTTGCTGTGATGACTGGAAAACAGATCTCAACTGTCCAAAATGATCATGTCATGTGTGAAGAGATTCCTAGCAAAACAATCTTACGCTGGAGAGCCAACGATGAACGTCATAAACTACCGCCACAGGGCTGTGACACAACAAGCAGAGCTCAAAAAGGATGCCAATAAAACACAGATGGCTGCGCTGCTCGTCGTTTCAGGGACGTGAGTTTGAACAAGCTGCACACAAAAATCAATAATGTGCACATAAATAGTCTTCCAAAGTACATCACAGGGGGAAGAAAATAAACTTCATTCTACTGCAAATATGATGATTCGTTTTCAGAATAGGATGTTTTCTCTCACCTTTATCAAAATTAAAAGTAGATGAATCAACTGACCAATTTATTTAGTCAGATTAAATAGTTAAAGGTGGTTTTTGAAGAAATGAAGTAAAAATGACATCCTGTGGTAAGATTTGGTTCCTGCATCCACTTGGTGGACTTCAGCCTGGCGAGGTCATCAACTGTAGGAGTCAACGGACTCTTTGCTTCTCCCAAGATCTCCCTCCCACCTGTGACTTCGTACAGTAGATGAGCTCCAGATGGCTGCTCTCGCTGGGGGAAACAGGATCCCAGCCCTCTAAATTCTCTTATGTGTACGTTTACTGTAAATAAATTGAATGCACTCACCTACCAAAAATAATTACCGTAAATAATCACTCTAAAAAGTCAATATAATATTTCCACTAAACAGAAAAAAGGCAGAATCTGGAGTAGCAGTTGAAAGGACCGGGGCATTTTATAAAAAAAATTATTTCATCAATTTCTCCGCTTGGCGGAAACCAAAGCACATGCTGAAGATTATTTTAAACCCGATTTAAACTAAAGTGAAATAACAGTTTAATAGAGTGGAACTTTCTTCACTCTTAAGAGGGGAGAGAAGAGCTCAAACAGAACTTTGACTCTTTGAACCAAAACACGGCTTAAGGCACTTTCAATCATCGTAGCCATCCACATTTTGCACGGTGTGACTGGAGTTATTTTTAACCCAAAACACCAGCAGAAAAGTATCAGCTATGAGGGAAAAAAGAGGTTATAAAGCCAACACAGTAAGATGGAGCTCACCATTACTTCCATATTTTGTTGTGGCTCTTGAAATCCATGAACTGTCAATTTGCGAAGCACTAAGAGGGACAGAAAAGAAACATTCAGGTGCATTCAATTCAGTTTATTTATATGGAGCCAATTGCATTAGTCTCAAAGCACTTTACTAAGCAAATATTTCAACTGAACCTGTTTATCAGGGCGCTGAGTTCAGCTCATGATTCCAGTTAAAAGTTCCTATGTAAGGAAACCAAGCAGACTGCACTGAGTCACTGACTTTTTGTGTCTGTGACTTTACAGCAATCTCCATACTAAACAAGCATGGAGCGACAGTAGAGAGGAAAATTCCCCTGTAACACTTTTTAGCTGTATTTTAGACATTGAATCCTGGATGGCAGAAAACTTTCTCCAGCTCAACCAGGACAAAACTGAAATTGTTGTCATCGGTCCTGAGGCTCAGAGGAAGACACATTTACCAAAACTACAATCAATGTATTTGAATCCTTCTCTCCATGTGAAGTACCCTGGGTGTCATCTTTGACTCTGAGCTGACTTTTATCTGACTTCATAAATATCCAGAAAGCAGACATTGAGGTTGTGAATACCTTTAAGTTCCTCACTCGCAAACTGAACTGGTCCAACAACACAGATGCGCTGTATGAAAAGGGCTAAAGCCGCCTCCAGCTCCTGAGGAGGCTGAGGTCCTTTGGAGTTTATTCCCATCTGCTAAAATCCTTTTATCACTCTGTTGTTGACTGTTATTTACTCTGCCATGGTCTGATGGGGTGCAGGCAGCTCTGACTAAGACAGGAAGAGACTGAACAAGTTAGTTAACAAAGCTAGCTCGGTTCAGGGCTGCCCACCGGATTCAGTTGAGGAGATGTGTGACAGGAGGATGCAGGGGGGAGTTGACCTCCATTTAAAAAAAAAACTCCCACCAGTAGCATTCAAATGTAGAGACCAGCTCCTTCAGAGGCAGACTGAGACATAACAGATGTACAACAGAATGCGACAGTAGAGCATTCATCCCCTCTGCAGTAAGTGTACAACTCGCCAGTTTAAGCTGTACTGGAATTATCCTGTTACACAATAACATCAATGCAATATTCAGTATGTGTTCAATACTAGTGCAATACCGGATTTACATAGTATCTCCAGGGTTTTTCCTGGCTCAAATTGAGGCGGAGGTGGTACCAACCTGACCATGCACCAGCACATGCATACTTTTTAAAGGCAAAATATTATAAAAGGCTCAATAATATGCATTAGATTGGTGCTAAGTTCCCTTTTACCCATCTGATATTTATAGTTAAAAATATTTTTTAATGTTTGACCTACATGTCAGTAACATTTTAGGTTAGTATTAATAAAACTCATCTTAGTCAAAAAAACACAAATATATCCAGTAAAATATAATGCATTTCATTAGCACGCATTTGTATTGGAAATGGTAATAACATTTAATTTCTGCTGCTAACAATGGTGGCATGTCTATTATGTACGGGTTGGCAATAATCTAGTTCAAATTATGTTCCAAGACAGATGCGTTTGGGAATTATATACTACAAGGGCTTGCCATGAATCCTGCGCCAGCAGTAATGACTCGTATCTGCAGCGGTTCTGATCCGTAGCGCTGCAGGATGCAGAATAAACAGGATGGTGGGGACTTTTCATTCGCTTGTAGAGTTTAGTGTTTCTTGGTTTTACGATCATCAAATATTTTTCTGTGCGCCACTTGATCATGAGACTGCTACCCGTTAGCTTTAGCATTAGCCAATCAGCGTGTAGGTGCACTTTGATCCCAAACTTTGGACCGGTTCTGCCTTTGCAGGTTCCTTTATTTTCCTCCACTGCATCCAGATGACCACGCTGTGCGCCAGAAAAAAGCATTTTTCTTACACGTAACTTACTTTTGTTCAATAAAGTTCTGAGGAAATTGGTAATTCAAAGATGTTGCACCAGTGCTACGTTTAAAAATAGACAGACACACAGAGACAGTTTTTTCCCATCGCACTGTACAGCCCTGCTGATATGGAAGAGCCTGGGGGAAATCAGGATGTCAATAGTGTCGGACGTCAAGAACCCCCAGTCCGGACGCCCCGGACAGAGTGAAAAGTGGACATGTCCGGGGAAAACAGGACGTACGGTCACCCTAGTTTCATATAAAGCGGGAGATTACAGATACAGTACTTTGCTCGTGCCCTTGCTGCCCTGGGCCCTCAAGAGTTCGTGGGCCCTGGGCAATTGCCCAGTTGCCCATATGGTTAATCCGGCCTTGGCCATTACATTGTTAGCAGCAGAAATTAAATGTTATTACCATTTCCAATACAAATGCATGTTAATGAAATAGACTATATTTTACTGGATATATTTATGTGCTATTTTGACTAAGATGAGCGTTATTAATACAAACCTAAAATGTTACTGAAATGTGGGTAAATATTTTAAAATATTTTAACTATAAATATTAAATGGGGAAAAAAAGGAACTAAACACTAATCTAATGCATATTATTGAGCCTTTAATAATAGAAGTCTGATATTTCAGCCTGATAATTTTGTTGTTTTATTTCATATTTTTTAGCAGCAAACCAGTTTAGTTTCACTTGAAACGTTGTCAAATGGAATATTCTATTAATCAACAGAAGCTTAGATTAGAACACTTAACGAAAAAATATTTTGCCTTTAAAAAATTGAGGCAATTGAATGCGGAGTATGCATATGCTGGCGCATGGTCAGGATGGCAACACCTCTGCCTCAATTTGAGCCAGGAAAACCCGTGCTTTCCATATGGTTGTTAAAGAAATGAGAAGCAGCTCATTGCACCAGTTGGGGCTAAATAACTTGTTGCCAGTTGAAAGATAGTCACCCATGCAGTGATTATCCATTAGGAGGCTTTTACCTAGTTGCTTAGTTGAATCCAAATAGAAACTTTTCTTGGGCGGGCAGTAGATGTCTGAATAATGACTTTATACAACAGTTAGTTGGTAAAACCATGGTTTCCTTTCCCTTCTGTACAGATCATTTATTTACACCCCTTTGCAGGACGATGCAGTCGCGCAGCACAATAATGGGAATATACCTGAGCATGTTCATTTGTTGCTACCTTTAAGAGAGAGCAGCGTCCTCTCCAGTGAGTTGAGCGCTGCAGCCTCATCTCTGGCATAGACCTGCTGCAGGAAGCAGTCGGTATGATGACTCCACAGGGAGCAGGCAAAGCTGTAGATGCCTGACGCCAGCTGCCAACATTCAATGTAACAGTAAAGTCAGTGAAATACAGATAGCAGTATAGTTTAATATGAACAGACAGAACAAATAAAAATAAATATTAATGCATTGCAAATTTACACATGTGCAAACAGCATTCCTGACAGAAGCAGAAGTACTAATATTGGCACACTTTCATGGCTCAGGTGTTAATTACCTTTTATTTGCAGTCAATTACAGACAAATCAATGCAGACAGATTGAGAGCATTAAATAGTCAGTTATCCTCAAGCTCAGTAAATATAAAAAAATGACTTATTTGATGGTTTTCAAAAGAAAACATAAACATGTTTTGTACTTCAATTGCAGAAACAATAAAATTTAGAGATCAGCATCGGCTACCTGTTAAGGCGAACACTTTCATAGCCATTTCATCAATAAATGTGATTAATATGCACGTATTATTATGATCATATCAAAGCAAACAGCTACATTAATATTTAAACATTACAGCATTTCAAATAAAGAATGCTACAAGTTAAGAAAGATGATTTCCTGAAAGCAAGACTACAAAAATAACTTTTAAAAAGTGGCTAAAATGGTGATGAATGCTCACTGGAAGAAAGAAATCCTTGCTTTGACAGCCCAGCATGGGCTTTGATATATTCTTTATAGAATCCGCAAGATTGACCTTTTTTATTATTTCAGAGATATTTCTCTGGAGACTGCCATTTTTCATTCCTTCAGATTTTACACTAATCCAATTTCTGGAAGCAAGTTAAGGAAACTATTTCCCATTATGTTCTAGACATATCTAAGTTTCATGTCTTAATATCTGACTGGATGGGCAGAAATGTGAGATTTTCCTAAATTATCCTGTGAGAGAGAATGTTACTAAATTCTATCCTGATAAACTGGATTGATTTGGTGGCATGTTTTTTTCTGTAAAGTGCTGTATCAATAAAGTTTGAGTCGAGCCGATTATGTCAAATTTGTCACATCCAGAATATATTAAATCTACTATTCTCTAAATTTGAAAAGATAATGATAATATGAGATTCATGGAAAAAAAAGATGGTTAAAATGGTGAATATCAAATGTATGCATTTTCACTTATACCTTTCAAATGCATCTGTCAATTTAAAATGTTATAATTCAATTAAATTCAATTCAAGTTTATTTATATAGCGCCAAATCACGACAAGAGTCGTCTCAAGGCACTTCACATAATAAACATTCCAATTCAGGTCAGTTCATTAAGCCAATCAGAAAAAACGTTTCCTATATAAGGAACCCAGCAAATTGCATCAAGTCACTGACTTAATAATCAGAGTCGAAAAAGCTGTAGATATGAAGTCTCACAAGGTTTTGCTAGAGTTAGGTAAAGTTTTACTTATCAACTTTTCTTCCATATCTGCCCGGAGATGTACTGAGAAGCATCCTGTCCGCTGATTGGTCAGTCAATAAAACCTCTACCGATTGGTCCTTGTCTTAGGCCCTGTCCACACGTAGCCGGGGATCTGCCAAAACGTAGATATTTTCCTACGTTTTGGCCTGTCATCCACACGAAAACGGAGTTTTTTCACACGAAAACGGATCTTTTTAAAAACTCCGGCCAAAGTGAAGATCTGCGTTTTCTCCGTTTTGGGTGTCTGCGTGTGGACAGACAAAACCGGAGTTTTAAGGTCCGCAACGTCACTTTCCGCGACAAAAAATGCTGACATCACGTGTGCGACCTGTGTTTACACTAGCCGGCATCATGGAAGCCCTCAGAGCTGCGCTCTGTCACTACCCGATCCATCAATTGTCCAAGCGCTTTCTGCTTGTTTGTTTTTGCAAGCGGAATTACTGCTCCTTGCGGAAGACCACAGACGAAGGACGAGGTAAAGAACGGGGGAAGTACTGCCGCCTACAGGACTGGCATGTCCTTAACAACGTATCTATCCGGGTACGTGTGGACAGAGTTTGTTTTTAAAACGTGGTGGTGTGGATGCAAGTTTTTGGAGGGGCGGATATTCGTTTTTAAAAAACCCCGGCTACGTGTGGACTAGGCCTTAGTGACAGCGATGAAAAGTTGAAATTTTTCAGCCTTCTGTGAGGTGCTGGCTCACCTGTGCACGACACATGCACGTTTTTTGAGTGTCGCTTAGCCAGGAGACTCGCGACTATCACCTTGTTGCGCATATCTCACTGAAAGAGGGGAAGTTATGTTGCCTCCCATGTGTCGAGACCATTCGTTTCATTTCCGTGTATAGATTCAAGCTGACAAAAAAAATTCTCTTATTTATAACATTTATTTTGGGACAGCAGTAGCTCAAGAGGTAGAGGGGGTTGTCTAGTAATCGGAAGGTTGCAGGTTCAATCCCAGCTATACCCCAGAGAATGCTGTTGTTGTGTCCTTGGGCAAGGGTTAACCCTCCTTGCCTGCTGCTGGTGGCGGTCGGAGGGACCGGTGGCGTCTGTGCTCAGTGTGCCCCAGGGCAGCTGTGACTACATCATAGTTCATCCCCACCAGTGTTAGAATTTGAGTCTGAATAAGTGAATGACTTGTTGTGAAGCGCCTTGGGGGGTTGTAGAACACTAACAAGGCACTATACAAATACAGGCCATTTACAAAGATAAATGAAGACTGAATAGTGCCAATAGTAATATTTAATCAAATACTGAGCCTACCTTAGCTCTCAAAGGCTTAAAATGCATCAAATGGCCCCTTTTCACAGAATGATTGTTTGACAACAAAAATATTAAAGCATGGCAAGGCGAGGAAGAAATGTCTTGCAAAGCATAATAAAGGTCCACAGCAAGAGGCCTGACTCTACAATACATATAAAAAACACTTTTAGTTCCCAGCTGCATCTGTTGTTTGCTACAATAGCAAACAGATAATAATCACAAGACATGTGTTTTCACACAAATAAAGAGGCTTGATCACTGGCTGAGGGGGAAGCTTTTCACAGATTCATGTAATATCCTGAGGTGGACAACAATCCCTATCAAGACCCCAGGTGGCTCGACGTACTGATAAATATTATGAAACAACAAGAGGAGCTGAGATAAGAAGCTCTGGTCATAAATAACTAGACTAAATGATGATCAGTTTCATTTTTCAATCACAAAGAATAACTTCATAGACTGGCAGCTTTAATCTATTCGGATAATAATTGAACAATTAGAGAAGCATAAAAAAAGTTATTTACAAGGCTGGAAAACACTGATTAAAGCACTGTTTGTATTCCAAATATTGAGTTCAGTGAAACATTGCAGAATCGTTAAAGAGTGAATTAGTGTGCATCCAAGAATCCAATAATTTTTCAACCCCTGGGTAAACGTGTGCATTTCAAAAAACCCTTTTCACAACAACAGACAAAGACAACAAAGAGACGAATATCAAGAAAAGCAAACAAATTCCCTTCCCTTTTCTCTCAAAACTAATTTCCTATACAGCTCACACGAATTAAAAAAACACTAGAAAACAGCCAAACACATCTATTTTAGAGGGGTGTGTATTTGCAAGAATCTGGCGATACGATGTCACAATAGAGGGGAGATGGTATGGCATATTCATCTATCCGTCCATCCATTTTCCTCCACTTATCTGGGGTCAGGTTGTGGGTACAGCAGCCTAAGCATAAAAGCCCAGACTTCCTTCTCCTCAGCCAATTGGGCCAGCTCCTCTGGGGAATCCCAAGGTGGCCAGCTGAGAAACATAATCCCTCCACCACGTCCTGGGTCTTCCTTTAGGTCTCATCCCAGTTGGACATGCCTGGAAAACCTCACCAGGTAGGCGTCCAAACGCCTGAGTCGCCTCAACTGGCTCCTATCAATGTGGAGGAGCAGTGGATCTACTCAAAGCCCCTCAATAATGACCGAGCTTCTCACTCCATCTCTAAGTGCAAGCCCATACACGCCGCAGAGAAAACTCTTTTGTTTTTAAGATAAAGTTTAACTCATTCACTGCCATTGACTACTGAAGTCTTCATTTTAGATCCAACCGTTCACTGCCAATGATGACTAAAGTCATCATTAGGGTAGTCACGGTAACCGGTGTAGCGGTAAACCCCGGTAAAAAGGTTTACAATAACAATAACCGGCTATTTTTAAAATATATATATATATTATCTCGGTGGATTACCGTGGCTGCGGTGTAGGTGCGGTGACCCTTACCAGCCACCGTATCATCTGCTGAAGTTGCCGGCGGCACATGCGCACTTTGTTGTTTACAACCAAAACTTTCTTAAAGCTAAAGCCGAAATAATGGCCAAAGGAGGAGACGGCAGCGCTCAGGACATTTACTATCCCATAAAGAAGACAAAGTGGGATGTACGGGTGTTTTTTGGATATTTGAAGAATGCCGAGGGACAGTTGATAGAAGACGGCTATCCTGTTTGCAGCACATGCAGAAAAAGTGTCTGTGAAAGGCAGCAACACTTCAAATCTCATGACACATCTGCGTGACCATCACCCACAACTCTACAGTCAACGCAAGGCAAGCTAACGTTAGCGTTTTAGCTAAAATGCGTGATCCGAGGATTTGGGTTGAGGGAGAAAGCAAGGAGTCGCTATATAAGGCAGCTGCAGCGCCGCTACCTGCATATAAACCGTGTCGCGGACACCCCCATGTTGAAATGACGCTATGCATTACGGGGCTCCCAGGGGCAGATAAGAGTTGGTCTCTCTCCGAGAATAATTATGAATTTATGACATTTTCCCAAATCTGCACATCTCACTGGAAGGACAAAAACCGAGGAAAATATTTTCCTGATATACAGAGTTTATTTAGTTGTCTGAAAATGTAACAAGTTAAAAAAAATACCGCGATAATACCGAAAACCTTGATAATTTTGGTCACAATAACCATGAGGTTCAATTTTCACACCATGACAACCCTAGTCGTCACTTGCATTTTTTTTTTACTGTTTGGGCATCGGAACGAGCCCCCGCGCTGAGAGAACAAACATTTCAGCTCTGAAGCCGATCTTCATCCGCATACGTGACACGTCACATGATCAGGAAGCAGCAAATCCTTGTGTTAGGAGATCGTTTTGGGCCGTTCCTGTAAAAAAAAGTGAGGCGCGAACCGGAAAAGCGTCTGCCGATCACAATTCGACAACAGATTATGAAAGAACGGATAGTTTAAGTTGTGTAGAAATAAATTTCTTAAACCTGACTCTCTCTCTCTTTCCTCTGAGTTAATATGAAGTGTCAACTAATCCCTGCAATAAAAAGTTCTGATCTTCTGGTTAAAATATTCAAGGATCCATTAGATTGATACTTCATATTTCTATGGAATCTCACAGTTTATGGTTCATAAGTAAGATGTAAACTACCCATCCTTTACATTTATGACTAAGTTCCTTAACAAAATGAAAAAATGAACCCAGTTCATATTTATATGGATGGGAAAGTGTAGTTATACTGTATTTCTACAATTTTAATGCTGAGTCTGGCCACTGCCTTTAAACTCACCACCTTGCAACAACAAGGTTACTGAAATAATGAGGTGGACAGAAAAAGTGGTCTTTGGTGAAGGAAAGGAAGATGGACACGACTAAAGGGACGATATTACCAGAAGATGAGGCACAGGACAAATGGTGACAGACAGCACATTAATAGCGCAACACATCATAAGTAAATTGGTCTCAGTGGGAGATACCATTTATGTCAAGCAATAAAAACTTCTCACAAGTAAAAAATAAAAAAAGAAACAATTTATGAATACATCAGGAGGCTGTCCCCATGGAATGAACTGCTAAGAAAGTGACTCAGGTCTCCAAAGACAGAGCGTAAAAAGAAAAAAAGAGACATTTTTTAAAGACTGAGACCCCTCAGGGAATGCATCAACAGTGGGAAAAGGAAGTGACTATGAAATCCTAACAACGGGTAGAAAAGACTGACCTTGTGTATCTTCTCTTTTAAATTAATATTTTTAAAGGTGGAGAGTCAGATTTTACTGCTCAGTGTCCCAATGTTTCCTTCCTCTCTAACCCCCAAATTCCACTACCCCCGGCACGAACTCCGGAGCAAAATCGGTCCCGTTGTAGTCAATCAGAGCAATTCCACTACTGCGGCCGTCCTCCGGCAGTGCGGCGCAGTGCGCCGCCTTCTGTTCCGGTGTCCGGCAAAGATAGAATCGATCCTATTTTAGCCGGACGCCGGAGCACCTCCGCAGTCAATGGACAGGAATCACAACCACCCAACAAGAAAAGGAGCAAGCACAACTTCCGTTTTTCACAATAAATCGATAAACAAAAGGCGTTTTTTGTTTCATATGCACAGGTTTAACAACTTTTAACAACTATCAATGGCGGCTGAACTTTAAATGCACAAAAGTAAGCCATAAATACAGTTTCCACTATCAAAGTAGTCACACTTTGTTGATCCAAACACTGCTGATCTCTCAACACAAATGATGGGCAGATTAAAAAGTTCATTTCGATGCTTCTCCCACACAACGGGTGTTTGGATCTAACTTCCGCGTTTATTGCTCGGACTGTATCGCAAGATCTCGAAAATCCCGCGCATGCTTGTTTGCCCACCTCAGGTCTCCGCACCGGAGCGGAGCCGTTGTAGAGCGGGTACCAGTAAAAACTGAGTTCAGAAGCGAGCGGCTGCGGAAGGCGGGGGCGGACCGGAGCGGAGCAAAGCGGAGGTAGTGGGATTTGGGGGTAAATTCCCTTCCAACTTTGTATTGTATTCAACTTGTGATGTTTTCCCTTCTCCTGTCAGGGATATACCTTTGTCACTTTCTATGTCCTAAACACTCACACACTGCCTCGCCATCCTCCCACTATCTAATTAGCGCTACCTCCGGTGAAAATGTTCAGTAGCTTAAGCATCACTAAGTACAGTAGGTCTTGTGCAATTCCAATTAGGGGTGCGCAATATTGAAAATACTTGGCATGCCAAATGTGTCTCTTGCAATATCGTAAATGACTTTGTAAAATTTATTTTCAAAATTTGCAATAAACAAACTTCCAGATGTTTACATACTAGGAATTTAGTTCCACTAACATACTTCTAATATATCCGAATTCACTTCATTTTCCATCCTGAAATTTTTCTGACAGGCACTGTGCCTATCTGGGGAGAGGGAGCCATTGCAAGAAAGGAAAATTAACAGCTCATCAGAAATTAGTGAGTATTCACAGAAGACAAATAAATGAGCATAACTTCAGCACCTGATAGATGATGAAGGAACAGCACTAAATCTTTCACTGGGAGTGATTTAGTTTGTGTAGGAATCAGAGAATCAGAGAGAAATTTATTGCCAGCGCTCCAGCGAACCAGAGCATAGGAACTTGACTCCACAGAACAGCCTGACCAAAATTACACACACACATATAGACAGGACAGATACAGGCAGACCACGAGAGCAGCCATAACGGCGCTCATTTCCATAGATGAAGAGGGGATTACATGAGGAGAGTTCGGGGAGGGAGAAAAAGGCATTAACAGAGTTACACCGGCAGGGTGTAGCTCTACTATACAAAAAAACACCTCAACATATAAGCACGAACGTCACAGTTCACAACATGAGACCCGGTAGGTAGGGGGGTGGGGCTGGGACCCTGGTTTCCTCAGCGGGAGCGGCCTGTGTGGCGCTCAGCCAACTGAGTCCACAGGTGGGTGGGAGGTCATGGGAAAACACAGAGCACAGTGAGTGCCTCCATCTTGATGACCTCAATGCAGAGACCACATAGTAGGTAGGGTTTCACAGCATTTGTCTGCATTCCTTCCATCGTGGGGTTTTTTGCATGCAACTCCAAGGCTGCTTATGGCATCAGATTGGATAACAGGACTTTGTTTGGGTCAGGCAGAGATAATTTTCCTCTCTGCCTTAAAGTCTGTATTGATCATTCAAGTCCTCCAGTGAAGCCAATTCGGTAATTAAACATCTCCACACCGTCTGGTGACCCTCTCCGAGATGACATCCATTTTGCGCACTAACACCGGTAACGCAGCTAAGACAATGTCCAGCTTGCGATTCACCCCGAGTAACGTCCCAGTCTGTGAGGTCTCCGCCCGGACGGTGCCGTCCATGGGTGCGGGTCGCCCTCCAATCGCTCCCGTCATCCCAATTTTTCGGAAAACCAGATATCCTCCCACTCCAATCAGAAGACATCCAGTGATCATCAGGCCAAATATCCACATATCTTCGACGTCCTCAACGGACAGCTGAGAGAGACAGATGACATTCCACTTCTTCCAGGAATCGAGCATATATCCCGCTGCGTGTGTCCCGTGAGGGCAAGCGCGAGCCCCCTCCTCCGTTCTCATTGTAGAAAAAATCTTATCGCGTTGAATGACCAATTAATTAAATCCATTTCTGAAAAATAGTGATTTTCAGAGGAAATGCAGAGAAGCGCTCTGTAAGCAGACGGGACAAAGAGCCTTGGGAAAAAGATAAGATAAGGGAGCAAAGCAGAAGCGACTGTGCTCTGTGAGTGCCAGAAGAGCAAAAGACCTTGACCTTGACAACAACCGTGTCTTAACAAGGATTAGATGCTTTTTCACACGGACAGGACAGGTGCTCAGGGATTTATCGGCACTTTTAAGCATAGCAACACATGAGGTGGCCTTTCATTATAAATAAAGAAAAGTGTGAAAGAACGGGTTTTAGTACATTTATGGTGGTATTCATTTGGTTGTTGATTTAATGTAAAATGTCAAACAGTGGTCATTGTGCTTTGACAACAATAACGGTAACAAATCTCAGGTCAAAATGTAAATGTTTTAAATGTAACTAGCCTATGATGGCTTTTCTCTAGCAAAGCATGGCATGCATGCAATAAAAAAGTCTGGTTTTTAGTTGATCTTTTAACTGTTAACCGATGTCACTGAGGTTACACTGTGTGTGTGGTTGGTGTAAATGTCACACCCTGGTCTCACCGGATAGTGTCTCAGTGTCATGGTCTGGTCATTGGAGGTGAGTTTCTCTCTCATGTGAGCTACAGTATAATGGTCACTTTATTAATTACGTTGATACAAAAGCCTTCTGCCAGACAGTGCATTCATAGGGAGGGTAGTGAAAGGTTTGTTCTTTGCTCAGAACATTTCTTTATTAATCTCCAGAGGGATTCTGCTTGGCTACAGAACCCTATAGGAAGTACAAAGGTAAACTTGATGACAAATAGAGGGAGGAACAAAAAAAAAAGACCTGTATAAATTAAACCATAATGAGATACAGGAAAAAAATCTTTCAGGAAATGATGGTTCCAGATGCCTGAGACCCATAATATACCATTACATTACTACAATGCATAAGTGGGTGACTTGGGCAGATTTTGAAATATTTTGATATACTTTATCAGGATTTTCCTCTGGTTTTGAAAGTGGTGGTGGCCATCTACAAGAGGGTTCATTGCTGGAATGGGGCCTGGTGTTTAAGGTGACACAGTGACGAATCGGCTACAAGATTTCAATGGTGTGGGTTCTTTGTTCAATCAATGCATTTGCAGTGGTCTCTAGTATGAATGACTGCCTTGCAGGCAGAATTCAGAGCACAAAAAGCCCACAAACTCTGTCCCAGCAGGAACAAGTATGCAACATCAGAGCTGTGCTTCAAACGGGAGGATTTGGACTCTTATTTCCTGATATGCATCATTATCATTTTTCTGGACTTTTTTTTTTACTTTTGGTGACTACGCAATCAACCCGCACCACTGTCACGATCCATCGACCTATTGCGCACCCCTGCTTCACCAATCAAAATCCCTGTTTTAACAAAACAACTAAAACTGTGTTTTAAACATTTAGACAGCCCGGCGAATCAGTGTTGGGGACAACCTTGTAAATGTGTCATGATAAACCCCCAAATTATTGCAGTATTATTTTAAGCACTATCATCCATCACCATTTTAACCAAATAAGATGCCAGCGGGATTAGCCTTCACACTTGAGATTACACTGCGTACAATGTGTTAACTCACACCACATGGTTAGAGTTTTTCCAGCATGAAAACAACCTGCAACTTATTTGTTTTTGCTGTTGGAGTCAATCAGAAGGCCCCCGTGTGGGACTCACACTGACACATTAATATTGAATGATTTTGACAGACAATGACTCCTGCAGATTTCTTTTTTCCAAGCAAGCGGGCTGTGTTCTGATCGCTGACAAAACCAAGAAAAGCTCAGCTTAACTTCGTGCCTTTTATAGTTTTTTATAATCTGACCTTTTTAAATGCAACTATAAACTTTTGTTTCCAGTGTATATGTGTTAAATGGGGCAAAATCTTTTTTGTAGACAGAACAGCTTTTTAAAGCATGTGTTGTTATCAAATCAAATTACAGTCAAAAAGGCAAATGTGAATATTGCTCCAAATGAACTACTGAGGCTTGTTTTCCTCCACAGAACAAAATGTTCTTAATACTGATGTTCAAACTGTCACAGACAGCATTTTTATAACATATTTGCAAACACCCCAAAAACCACTTAAAATGTGTTTAAATGGTATAAAAAGGTTTGATTTAACAACTGATTTTATACAGTGCGAGTCCGACACACTGAGCCAGATATGTTTGACAGAGAGAGCTCTGCAAAGGTTATTCAATGTCAAAGTAATGAGTACATCATTTAAAATGTGCTCAGTTTAATCGTGCTTGGACCCACTTTGCTTCAAGTTGTCCCTGAAGGCACACATTTGGCATGGATTTTGGCAGGGTGTCTTCGTCTGACATCCAATTTTTTTTCTTCTTCCCCCTGTCTCTGTCACAGCTTCTCCCGTCCAATGATCTGTCTCTTTTTCCTTCTGTTGGTTCCTTTTCTTACTTTGGGTTGTTTTCTTGTTTCTTTTTTGCTTCACAACTCTGTTCTTATGTTTGGTAAAACCATGATTCGTAAAAACTTGTTTATTTTTGTCAAAACACATTAACTCATACAAATGCATTCTTTCAACACGGCTTCATACATGCCGAACCCTCTCCCTTCAACATAAATAGTTCTATTATTGGATACGGCATTTCTGCTTATGTTATCAATGCAAACTGATGATAATATAAAAGGATCCTCCTGCTGCTACTACACATTATTAGACTGATCACTTATTTGCATCTATTTACTTATTATTTTGCTGAAAAAAGGAAAATATTATATAGAATCAAACCCTAACCCTGCTAAACCAGCAGTGAGCCAAATAAAGATTACCTTAACTTTTATAAATATGTACATGCAGATGACAATTTTTTCATCTGCACTAAATTATTTAGTGTTAGGGTTATCAAGTCCAAAAAACAGCAATAAGGGATCAAAAATAGGCAAAAGAATGGAAATTGATAACGCAAACTTACATCTTGGAAAAGACGCCTGTCTTGTGCCAGACGTTTGGATGCCAGTGTTTTGGTGACGTGATAGAAGGTTAGCAGTGCTCTGTGCTGCTGCAGGCCATCCTGACCCTTCACAGACTCCAGCAGAATTGGAATGAGATCCGGCCATTGCCTGGGGCAGTCCAGACGGGCCACCTTGGCTATCAGCACAGCGATCTGAGTCGCTATCTGTTGGGAGGGAAAAATAATATCATGAAGGAAAACATAACCAGAGGCCAATCACAAACAAAAAAAGAAAGGTGGTTATGCCAAACGGGAGAAAAAACGGATTTTTATCTGAAATTTTATAAATCTATTTTAGATGAGCCATTTGGACACGTGAGGTGACAGATCCCACCAATATTCCTGTTAATCATCTGAAAAGTCTCACTTTCATTTTCACCTTCAGCATTAGAGCCGGATATTTAGAAAAAAAAGCGTATTGATCAAAAAATAAATAAATTTTGTGGCCACCCTGGCCATTTTAGGTCATTTCTTCATGATAAAACAAGTTGGTTGTGTTACCAGCGTTGGTTTTTATCAATTATATGCAAATATTGGAAATGTCCATTGTTTGTTTTTTGTTTAACTTGTAAAATCCAAATTTTTGCCATGCTGGTGAACTACTGTAACATATTTTCAGGACTATTTCCTCAGTCTCTCCTTGCTGCAACATTTTGTTTCAGTCACATGCCGTCTTTTAGGTTGAGAGGGTAGGGCTTGGTGACGGAGTGTGCAAGGGTCTGTGCTATTGATTGCTTAGGATTATATAGTGACTCTAGTGTTAAGCTATATGATAGGCTATTATAAAAGAAGAAATTAAACTTTTTATTGACTTTTTATTTTCTCACATCAGGTCAAGCGTATCCACACTGGCAAAGGCTATCCCAGGATTCAATGCGAGGCAAACAGGAGATGCCAGACGAAGCCAGAGAAGATGTAAATGTTAGTATAATATTATCTAGCGGTAAAAAAAAAAAAAGAAACTTAAAGTAGTTGTGTTGTTGGGCTTTTTTCAAATGGAATATTTGCCTTTGTTGGTCAAAATAAATGAGAAAAATTCTAGTAAAACGCTTGTATAGTTGGCCTCGTACTTCTTCATGTATTGCCGCTTTGTGTAGTTTTAATTTCTGTTCAGTCATCCTGGTTGCTAGTCAACAGAACATACGGCAAGATAGGGGCAGGAATAAATAAGTTCACTTCCGGTCTTGGCGATCAATCACTTCCGTTTGGACTACTGCAATGCTTTGTTTACAGGTCTAACTCAGAAAAATCTTGCCAGGTTACAACTATTCCAAAACGCAGCTAGGCGTCAACACATCACTCCAGTTCTCTCATCACTTCATTAGCTCCCCGTTAGATTCAGAATTAAATTCAAGGTCATAATGTCCACATTTAAAGATATTCATTAGGGCCGCACACTATATCGTAAATGTATCGTTATCGCGTTATCAGCATGCACAATAAGCATATTGTAAAGAACAGACAAATATCATAATGAATGGTCAGCTCAAATGTTTGCTACACAAAATGGATTCTGTCAATCAAACAGAAGCATGATGTTTTTTTAACAAATCAAAATGAGCTCCTCACTCATTTGGCCAATTGGGTGGGTTCTCATAGGTTTGATGCCCGCCCCCGAGGCGGACAGCACTTAATTTTGATGGTTAGCAAACAGCCGAGTTAGCTTTGTTCTGTGCTCTTTCTGCTGATTCTGCTTTTCCTGCTGATTGCCTTTTCTTGTTCATTCTTTTTTTTCCCCTTTTCTCACATCTTTTGCTTTTCTTATTTTTATGATTTTTTAGTCATTTCTTTATTTCTTTGTTTTTGATTATTTTTGTTCCTGAGTTAAGTTTTTAATTATTGCAAGTAATATCGTCATGGCAATATTAATCACTGTTATCGCACATCGCAGGTTTTCCTTAGATCGTGCAGCACTAGTATTTATGGGCTTGCACCTTCCTACATCTGTGACAAGTCTTTCAATGCAAAAGCAGAGTAGAGAAACAAAGTCCTCTGGTAAATTTTATCTTCATGTTCCAAGATCTAAATACAGTCAGTGGGGGGATCACTCATTTTAGGTGGTAGCTCTGAATCTATGGAACAAACTCCCACTTCACCAACGCACGACTACTGACGTAACCTTATTTAAGTCTGGATTAAAGACTCACCTTTTTCACGGGGCTTTAGAAAATCCTGAAGTGATGTAAACTGTGCTTATGTTTTACTATTTTATAGTGGGTTGTTTTTATAATTATTTCATATTGGTTTTATTTTTTATTACTTTTAAATTTGTCTTAAATAATCTTAAACTGTCTCTGATTATTTACCTTTTTACATTGGATTTAATTGTTTTATTGTCTTTTTATTTTTTCCTTCTTTCCATATTTAATGTTAAGCACTTTGGTCACCCACTGGCTTGTGTAAAGCGCTATATATATATATATATATATATATATATATATATATATATATATATAAATAAGCATTCATTCATTCTTTCAAGTAAGCCTGACCTAGGTGAACCAGGCACGACAGGTCCTTACAAAAGTGCTAACCCTGATTTTAGACACACCATTAAAATACCTCTGATTATAGAACCTCTACTAACATAATGAAATGCTCCCAGAGTCAAAAAATAAATAAATAAAACACAGAATCCCTTTTGGAGTTTCAATTTTAAAGGAACAATGTGTAGTTTTTAATCGTTAACCTCTGTAAAGATCCATCAAAATGTTGTTGAAAATGAATGAAATGATGTCCAGTTGTTGAAAAATATTGGCAGCTTCGTAACATATAACCATAAAAATCTGGTCTAAATTATGTGGGAGCAGGTCTAAGTCTCTCGGCCACGACATATTAGACACCGTGTTTCCTTCTACAGGAGCCCTTGAGGACCAAAGACATTTACTCATTTTTAACAAATGGTTACAAAACTTTCAGCATTAATAAACGTTGTTGGTTTACACATTCACCTCATTGCTCATTGCCAGTGATGAAAGGGAGTCTGATGTGTTTTTCATTTTGCTGAAGTTTGCACTCCCCAGGCCTTTTTGACCCTAATGGGCGTCCATTGTTAAGGTCTTACTCCCAACACAAAAATACAGCTTGCTTGCAACAACTTAGGCATCTACTGCCCCTTATCGCCAGGAAAAATACACACTGTCATTTAAGAGGAAAGGCTATGACTGATGAGACATATGGTGTTGAAACTGTATTCATGACCTGCCATATGGAGCCCATCAGTCCTGGCATTGCAGAGCTGTCTCTCAGGGATATACAAGCAGTGTATGGATGCAGGATGGATGACAACTATTTAGGTCCACCTTACATGCCCCTGCAGACCAATGTATCACATGATGCTTTATTCCTGAATGTCTCGTTAGGGGGCAGCAATCCAGAAAGTAAAAAATATTACCCACCACGAAATATCCTTTTTGTTTCATTACATGCCAACAGTTAAGATGCCTTTATTCAAGAGTTTTGTGCAGAGTAATCATGATAAATACTTTTTAAAATCCCCTCCCGAGTACATTTTACCCCTCCCCCCACTGACCTGATTGACGGGCTCATTGAAGTTTGTGATAAGACCAGCACGCAGCGAAGTCTTCTCCTCTTCTGACAATGCACTATGAACAAAACAATCAAAATGATAGTCAGCGGAGGAAAGACGGTGGAAAAAAAGTGTCACAATGGGGTCTTTCTGACGGCCTTTTTGCCAATTTGTGTCACGGTGCAAATCATTTGTTAAGATTTGTAAACATATTTTTGCAAACCAAGTGTGACCAAGTACATAGTGGCGGAAGGTGAGCTGCTTCCTGCACGCTGCATTGTGACAACATGCTGCTGGGGACTAGTTAAGCCGGGCGTACACTGTGCGACTTTTTCACTCGTAGCACTCAGCTTCAGCTCAAACTGGACGACTTCCTCGCAGGGCAGATCTCACGAGTCATGTGCTCACACTGTACGACCCAGTTCTCGCATGCGACCTGACTGCTCACACTGTACGTCTGGTAGCAACACGTCGGCCCTAAAAATATGCTAAAAATAGCAGTTTTTACTCAACACGTCAGACTTTTTTGTCTTGTTTTGCCTGTTGTCCTTCAGGAGTGCTGCAGGGGGACACACGGGGATTTATGGGGGTTGGATGAGGAAAACAAAATAAAGAAAGTAAATCTGTGTTTAGTGATCAGTTTAATTTGACACGAACACGACAAACACGCTTTCTTGACAATCTTTGTGAGTAAAAAAACGTGTAGAAACAAAAACGAACAGCGTGTGTTATTAGGGAAATAGCGGGTGAGCGGCGTTGATGCAGGATTGCGCATGCGCCGTGAGCGGTTCTGATACGTTTTGGGTCGCAGCTGCTCGCAGCGCCGCTTCAACAGTGCGATACCCTCATGAGGGACGAGCGAAATTTTAAACACGCCAGAAGTCCGTGCGACCTCACGACTGCTGATCGGCAGCTGGTCACGTGGTGTTAATCGCCTCTCGTAACCCCCTGTACACTACACGACCGCTCGGCGCAAAACTCGCCCCGATGTCGTGGATTCTCGCACGACTGGAAAATCGGCTCAAAAAAGTGAAAAAGTCGCACAGTGTACGCCCGGCTTTAGTGCAGGAAAATCCTTTGAGACCTTTTATAAACTAATTTCCATTTCTATACACACCAACCACTTTGGGCCACCGACAACGTAGCAAAGACATCCATTTGTCAACTTGTAATGAGAATTAATAATCCCTAAAATGCTCATTTTAACGGAATGATTCTAATACATGCTATTTCCACCTATTTTAGATTATGCAACTACATCATCATGGATTTTGGAGTTTTATACTCAGTGTATAGCAATGCATGTTTGCTTTGGAATGTAGTTGAAGTATCGTGTTCTGAAGATAAAAAATAAGTTCAAGTAAAAATTATTCATAGTGCGCCTTTCACAGATACGAACATCACAATGCGCTGTATGACAAGTAGGGCTGGGCGATATGGCCTAATATCAATTTCACGATATATTGAGGATTTCACCTCGATTACGATAAACGGACGATAACTACAGGTATGCGCAGACACAAAAGTTGTCCACTAGATGGGGCTGTCTCATGTATTATGTTGAGTCACATTTTTACGTGACTCAAGGCAGTACAGCTTCTTAAAGAGACATGAACTTTGCCAACCTACACACATCTTTTCATTTTTTTATTATCTAATTTATTGACATGGGAAAAATTATCTCAATGAGTCAGAAATTTCGATAATGATACATTTTTGATCTATTGCCCAATCCTAAGTAAAAACTGGTTAAACAATTCAAACATGGAACGATCATTGGCTCCAAAACACTATACTTATTAAATCAATAGGACTAAATAATGAAGTAAATAAATACAAATGGAAAAAAATCAATGACAGATATATTTTTACACAGCATTTTAATTATATCAGTTGGCTAAAACAACTTAACAGAAAATAAGTTATTATAGAAAAATCATTATAATATATTAGGGGTGTCTAACATTAATATTGGCTGATATCAGTATTAAACTTTAAAACACACAAATTCACACACTCGTGGTGATGAGCTACGTTCTAGCCACAGCTGCTCTAGGGCGCACTGACCAAGGCGAAGTCTCTTCTCTCGTGAGAGGCGGGATTGAACCAAGTGTTTCCCCTACATAGGCTCAGGCAAGGCGCTGCACCACGGCTACGAACTCCCACAACCCCACCAGTTGTTTCATGGTTTTTTACGGTTCTACTTGCCTGTTTGGGTTGATGTTTAGTCCTTCCTTTCTTTTTAACTATAATGTCTATGTGTTTTAACTGTGCAGCGCTTTGGTCAGCTGCAACTGCTGTGTTGAAAGCGCTTAATAAAATTATTTGGTATGAAAAAATACAATTACTAACTACAGCACACATGTTGGCGTCACACTTGGGTAGAATGAGATCCAGCTGCTGTTGGAGACTAAATAAATAGAGAACTTTTACAATTACTAACTTCAATTAAAGCAGTTGAACAATGTTTAAAATGTCAGCATGCATGATAGGAGATTTATGATGTTAGTAACCAAAAATGTTTTAGTTTTTATTTTTTCATGAGGGGGGACGCAGCATAAATCGGTATCCGTTTATATCAGTATCAGAAATTTTGAGTCAGCAATACCGAGAATCCCTGTAAAATATACTATAATGGGTTGCCTTACACCCGAGGTTTTCACACACTGAGCCTACAATAAACACAGTAACAATGAGAACCTACTCAGAAGTTTTTAAAGACTTTACTTCCTTAAAAAAAAAACTTGAATTATTTTTAAAGAAAACTTTCTTCTTTTTGTTGCTTGAAAGTTTTATGTGCTGTGCTCTGGGAATAGTCTGCCCGAGGATTCCAGAGAAGTAAAAAGCATTATGACTCATATTCATATTTTAAAGCATTGTGTATTTTAGTCGTTTTACAGTTGTGTTTCATTTCTCTTGAGTATTTGCTTCACCGTTTACATTTGTAGCCTATTATTAGCCAAGTCTGTCACAAACCAACTTTAAAAACACCGGTGAAGAGAAACAAAGGAACATTTAGATTAATGCTGCTGCAAGACACGTCTAAACTTTTCGTTTTTTTTTTATTACCTACATGTAACAAAATGCGACATTTGATATTGTGGAAAAATAATTTGTGACATGTTCAAGTCATTAAAAGAGCAAATGACTCAAATGATAAATGACCTGCACTTGGATAGCGCCTTTCAGAGTCAGAGGACTCCAAAGCGCTTTACACTACAGTGTTTCATTCACCCATTCACACACTGATGGTGATGAGCTACATCGCAGCCACAGCTGCCCTGGGGCACACTGACGGAGGCGAGGCTGCTGTACACATGTGTCACCGGTCCCTCTGACCACCCCAGAAGGTAAGGTGAGCTAAGTGTCTTGCCCAAGGACACAACAGCAGAAATCGTTGTCCGGATTCGGAATCTAACCTGCAACCTTCCGATTACTGGAAAACCCGCTCAACCTCTAGAGCAACTGCTGCCCCTACAAGAAGCGGACCTTTGGGTTGATCATAGCAAGAGAAGAATAAAATAAACGAGATAATGATGGACACAGTCCTTAAATGACGTTATTCACTTTTGTAAAGATTTGACCTATAACTACAAACGTGCTGATCTTAGCTTAAAACTCTGCTACAAAAGGTGAAGTAGCTATAATTGCATCATAGCCTACTCATAGAGAAGCTATATTTAAAACAAGCAGAGATTTGGACAATCGATAATTCAATTAGAAGTCGACCGATATACTTTTTCTATTACTGATGCCAACATGTATACTTGGTGAGCTGATGGTCGATATCTAGACATTTTCACGCTAAAACGTCACTACATTGATGCACCAAATTTCCGAAGCTGAATCAGTTTTTGAACTCTGAATTTAACTAACAGTTAAATCTTAACTTTGTGCACGGTTCAGTGTTAAAATCATCAACCATCCATCCATTATTCTGTGTTTAGCTGGGGTCGGAGACCCAGACTTCCCTCACCACACTTGGGCCAGCTCCTCAGGGGGGAATCCCAAGGCGTTCCCTGGCCAGCCGAGAAACACAGTCCATGATTAATTATGCAGATGTTACTAGTGAACGTAAAAATATATTTGAATAAAATTATGCAACAACACCGGGCTGCCCAAGAATGTGTGTGACCTTAAATCGGCTTTACAAAGGACAAATATTGGCCAATGCGATGTATAAAAAACGGTAAACACCGGCCCGATATAACGGCCAAAAACTGATATACCAGACCGATATGTTGGTCAACCATTAGATCGGTCCGGTGCATCAGTTGGCCGGTCTACCCCTAATTTCAATGCCTGTTTTATTATTTTGACACCAAAAGAAAAAGATTTCCATTTTTGCTCCATTCTCCTGTAATGTGTGAAGATATTAGTTTCAATTAGACTTTTTTATTAATCCAAACCCTTTTTGAAAATCTCTAAACCTTTAAAATCAAAAGTAACCTTCTGACATCTACAAATCTCACTCAAAAGTACCACAGGACATTAATAACTGACAAAAATGGTAATTTGTGGGGGTTTTTTCTTTTGTTTTGTAACTTTTGCTGGCTGATGAAAAGTAAAATACAAAAACCACATCTACACCAGTAGTGGTGCTCTGACTGCTAAAGGTCACAGTTATTATAAAAATTTAACCTTTTGGAGCCCAGCCACCATGAAAAATAGTAGTGAACACCACTGCACGAGTTCACACCTATAAAATATAATCTGTGAATGATAATAGATCAAATTCAAGTTGGTCACTATATCTGGGCCCATGTTCTTCTAAATGAAACCTCAAACTGTTCTAGAGTCTGGTGAATTCATATTTGAAACCCGTTTTTGAAAACCATCGACATCTCTGCTTTAGAAAACCGAGAGCCTGTGCGTACTTTCATCTGCACACACTTCAAAAGCCAGAGTCAGTGATGGTATGTGGGGTGCATTAGTGCACAAGGTAACCTGCACATGTGCAAAGCCACCATTAATGCTGCAGGGTATATCCAGGCTCTGGAGAGATTTACACTGCTGTTCAGATGGTTTTATCAGAGAAAACGTGCTTTTTATTCCAACCAGAACATGCTAACCCACCTTATACATGCATTACCGCAACATGACACCAAATTAAAAGGGACAAGGAGCTGAATGGGCATGTCTGCAGTCCAGGTTTATCTTTTGGCTTATTAAGAAACAGAAAATATAACAAAGAAATCCCTGATTTTTGATCTAGTGAATACCCGCAAACAAGCAAAAATGGGATTTTTTTTTTGCTTTTAAAACATCCTCAGTCTCCGAGTCCTAAAAATTCAAGAGGAATTGATGTAGTAAGAAAACCCTAAAAAAAATGGAAATAAAAAGATGACACCTGCATAAAGTTGAACAGACCAAAGGAAAAGGACAGCAATATGAACAATGCAGGAAGGACCAAACCCTCATGATTAGTAGAGATGGACAAAGAGAGAACATCATTCGGTAGGAAAGTGTAAAACCTAAAGACGAGCATCACTGCTGAGACAAAAAGGCTTCAGATGAAGGAGTGAGAGCGCGAGGCTGACAGGGAACAGAGAAGCATGCAGGCACTTACTGAGGGGCCACTCTCCTCCAGTACCGGTCAATGCCATTTTTGAAGTACAGCACAGCGAGCCACCTGACATTCACATCCAGCACGTGGTTGTTGAAGATATTCTAAAGAACACAAAAGAAAATGCATATGTTCATTAACCTTGCTTTTTTGGCTCCAACAAGCAAGACCAAATAATTTAAGGGCTGACCCAGTTTAATGATGTGTAACAGCTAAAGCTACACCCGCAAAAAGGGGTCATCGCTCTAAGTAAAGTGCAATGACAGCACTGTGATACCGTCAGGGAAGGCTCGTCAAAAAACGGAGCGTGCTGACCTTGTGGACAAGGCCGTCTGAGATGCCCACTTGAGTAGTTTTCATCCTCTGACTATGATGGAGTTGTAAAAATGCAGCCGTAAACCAGGGGATTTGGCTGAGAGCACCGTGTATTCAGTGTTATTTGCCTTCTTGCAGCAAAGACTGGAGCAAAATAAAAAGCCGCATCAGTAAAATCAGAGATTGGAATCTGAGAATGGAAGGGGAGTTGTTTAAGTCGCATTTTTGCTTTGAAAGTGTACAAAACATCCATCTGTTGCATCAAGGGAAACCGATAGCAGCGCTGTGTAATGAAACCGTTCACTTTTAATGTGTAAGTCATAGCCAACCTACCACCACTTGGCTTTATTAAGACATCCAGTGTATAATTTAGCCTCTCTTTTCATTACCTGGTACGTGTGAGCTCTCCTAAAATAAACTCGGTTTGTGAAATTTTTGTTAATTTCTACTGTTTCATTTCAATTTTTAAAAGTTCTTATTCACTTGTTCTTTCAATAATTCTGCTGTTTCCTCTAGTATGGTAAATGGCCTGTATTTGATATAGCACCTTGCAGAGACCTAGAACCCCCCAAGGTGCTTCACAACAGTCAGTCATTCACCCATTCACTCCCTGGTGGTGATTAGATACAATGTGGCCACAGCTACCCCGGGGCGCACCACTGACAGAGGTGAAGCCTGCTGGGCACTTGGGCCACCGGACCCTCTGACCATCACCAGCAGGCAAGGTGAGTTAAGCGTCTTGCTCAAGGACACAACAGCAGCATTCTCTGGTGGGAGCTGGTGCTCTGACTATCCGTGCTTCCTCGTCGAATTATCCTACGTGTTATGACAGTTTCACTCTTGTTTACATTAGTAACACGCTTATTAAACACGATTTATTTTAAATAGGTGATAATACATGAAAATGCAGAACTGTAGTATAATTATTCACAAAAATATACAGTGCTTGTGGTGATTTATTTATGAAAAAGACCGTGTTTGTCATGATTTCGTGAATGACGGTAAACAGTGGGAGAAATTTCTTGTTTACAGTACAGTAACGATTAGGGATGTGTATTGGTGAAATCACGGCGATGTGATACGTATTACGATACAGGGAAGGCGATACACTATATCACGATATATTGCAATACATTCAATTTGACGATATTAGCTATTTTTTAGAATATATTTATGATAGGAAAATTCAATAAACAGTCCAAACTGATACTTAACATGTTTAACATGAAGTATCTGAACCATAATAGAGGAATTCACATTTCAGTGGTGGAAACCAAACCCATTGCACACTCTTTGCAGTCGAGTTTGAATTGCACCAAAACAGAAGAAAATACACAAATGTTTGCATGTAAATTCTTCCAAAAGTGATATACACAGCTTTTGAATATCAGTAAAATATTGAATCAAAAACATATCACAATATATTGCCATATCGATTTTTTTGATAAGACTGCTTTTGAATATCGATATTATATTGCTGGAAAAAATATCACGATATATTGCCATGTTGATATTTTCTTACATCCCTAGTAACGATATTCTACAAGCGATTTGCAAGGCAACTGTCAGTTAAACGTATAACAAGCAGAAACGTAACAACTTCCAGAGGTAGTGCTTCTTTTCAGATGAGCAGCCTGTAACGTGGTAGTCGGTCTGCGCATTTCCCCAAAGTAGCACATTGACGGGTGGCACGGATAGTCGGCACACCGGGATCGATCAGACAACCCTCTGATTACTGGACAAGCCTCTCTACCTCCTGAGCAACTGCTGAATGAAAGCCTTGTGAGTTGTCTTCTATGAAATAAAGTTCTGGCGCTCCTGTGAGGGTAGAAGTGTGTCGGATTAGTGAGGGGGGCACAGAGGCGGAGTCTTACTAATTAATATTCATCCCCCTTCCCAGCTGGTGGTGGTCGGAGGAACTGGAGGCGCCAGTGCTCGGCAGCCTTGCCTCCATCAGTGCGGCCCAGGGCAGCTGTGGCTACTCCGTAGCTCATCCCCACCAGGGTATGAATGTGTGTGTGAATGGATGAATGACTGATTGTTTTGTAAAGTGCCTTGGGGGGTTCCAGAACTCTAGAAGCCGCTTTATCAAATACAGGCCATTTTACCATTTACCATCAAATGTAAACATCTCACTTCTGATTGGCTAACTGCAACACGACTCTTCCACTGCCCCAGCAAAGATGCCTCGTGTGTCTTGCCCTTTCCTTCTTGTGGAAACTAAATCTCTGTGATGACTCGGACAACTTTGAGGGAAAATGTGCTGGGTAAACTTTCAGAACTCGTTCAAATTTCTTTTCTTCTTCTTTCTTTCGGTCTTTATTTTGGTTTATAGCATTAACATGAACATTTTCTTTTCAAACAAAACAACAATATTAACAACTTGAATTTAAACCAAAAAAGGAATAGGCAGAAGCAATGCTTATTTTAGCCAACCCTATTTTCCACCTAAGATACATAATCAATATACATTTCTTTTATTTTCCCCAATATAAATAACCACAATGAAAATTCATTAATGTCTATACATACTTTTCATACCCTGTGAATATGTGACACTTTACACCTGCTTTAAACTTTAGTAAAGAAGTGCATTTCTTCAAATCATCATCTGACTCATTCCACAATTTCACACCAACAACGTAGACACATCTTGATTTCACATTAGTTCTGGCTTTTACACATTCAAACATAAATACACCTCTGAGATTATAATGATCATCTCTTGGTTTGAAATAAACTTTTATGCAATTTGGGATATTATTATTAACTACTTTATGAAGAATCTCTAAGATTTTTACTTTAATAATATCTCTTAATTTTAGCGTTTTAGTTTGACTAAATAGATTATGGGTTGGTTTGAGGTATCCCAATTTATTAACTATTCTAATCGCCTTTTTTGTAATTTAAATACAGTCTCAACACACGTTTTACCTCCATTTCCCCAAACCTCTGCACAGTAAGACAAAAAAGGCATAACTAAAGAGCAATAAATCAAAAACAAGGCTTTTTTATTTAGTACATCACTAGTTTTATAAAGTATAGCAATAGATTTAGACACTTGCCGTTTGATATATTCAATATGTGGTTTCCAACTGAGTTTACTATCAATAATCACACCGAGGAATTTAGTTTCATATACTTGTTCAATTGGGACTCCATTTAAATACAGCTTAGCACCGTCATTGTCCCTGTTCCCTGAAAATATCATAAATTTGGTTTTATTTTCATTTAGTGATAGCTTGTTGTAATCAAACCATTTTTTAACTGAACCCAATTCGTTTTCAACCTCTTGTAATAATTTACTCATATCTTTTCCCAAACAAATGAAATTTGTATCATCTGCAAACATAATAAATTTACATGAGAAATTTTCTCTGAGATGTCTTCTAAAACTTCCAAGCTGATTGGATTTGTCTCCAACGTTTTGCTGCCCATCCTGATGCAACCTCACAGTTCACAGCTTCTTATGCAGCAGCTAAAAAACGGAAAGCAGGCACAAACCTTTTCTCTCTGTAGGATGTCAAAGTCTTAACGCCGAAGATAACAGCACTTTAAAAAATGTTCAAAAGTCTTTTTCAGGAAAACACCTAGAGAATGAAACTACATCCAGACTTGAAGTGAGGTTGCACTTGACAGCTAGCGATTATTCCCAAGAAAATCTTAACTCTAAAGGCACTCTATACAGTTTGTTTCCTGAACACCAACCTTTGTTCCATGCTTGAAAACTGCATAGTACACATAGTTTGACTAAAACAGGATGATGTGCATCATTTCACCAAAAAACATCCTACAAAACCAACCAAACAGAGAGAAAACATTTCTTTTTCTTTGTACTTAGCTGGACAGAGCACACACTGGGTCAGTTTCTTCCCAAATTGCACAGACGAAAGTGAAACTCCTCATATTCTCCGAGTCTGATGAGAAGAGTAAACAAATATTCTCTCTAAAATATCTGAGTAATCTCTCAGGTGGATTGCATGGGTGAACAGACTTTTCAACAACCCTTGCATATTGGCGAACACCATCTGTGCGTGTAAACTATCTGCAAATAAATCATATGAAACCGTTCAGTAGAGATTTGAGTAATTCCTTAATACAAATCAATCTCCAGCTGCCTGCGATCCGTTGTTCCCCGTCTTTAACAAAATTAAGATTTCTTGCTGCGATTACAAGTTAATGTGTAAAACTGTTTGAATGAATCGTTGCATGAAGGAGGACATAAATCTGACTTTGTTAAACTGATTAGAAAATAATCCCCTCCAATTAAAAACCAACCGTTTAAAGAGACACTCAGCTCTCTTTCTGCTTCCTGTAACAGAATGAAATGACTGTTTCCCTCTCCTCTGACACAGAACTAGTCTGCATGAGATTGGTCTCAAGGTCTCATGCATTTGCTTCTAACCTGCTTCTTTTCAGCTCAACAGAAGAATGAAGAATGAACTCTTTTCTTTTAATTAATCAAAAAACTCTATTTTAATAAAGCTAATCAAACAAAGTGTTAGTCAATAATAAGATGTGACCAATCTGTGAAATCAAAATATTACTTTATTATAATCCTATAGAATATAATAAGTAATATGACTTTAAATGTTTCACTAGGACTGATCTCACGTAGCGATAAAAGACATGACACATTGCTTTACTGATCCAATCAGAATCTGCCAGATCTGACAGAGGCGTGGTTTTGGTGGTGCTTGGTAAACTTGTCATCTTTTCATTCGACCATAAACCAAAACATCCGAAGTATAAAACTATGCCCACGTCATCTTTAACGCCAGTTCAAAGCGTTCTAGAGAAGTTGTCGGAGTGGCCAATCCGTAACTCTCCTCTTCAGCCAAAAGAACCAACGACAAGCTGGATAAAATCTGTTGCTGTTCCACCTGCTGCAATGGTTCCTTTCAGAATAAAAGCTGAACCATCATGACCCTGGTGGGTCTCACCAGACACCAACAAACTGTTGTGACCCGGAAGTATCTCAAAGACTGGTCTGGTCGGCAACAACTGCTTTTCCTACCGGCGTCGGTTCCAGAAAAGGTCAAGCTGGACCTCGACATTCCTGATCTAACGGGGACTTCCTGAAGGGTATGTAGACCGACAAATGGCGTTGAATGTGTTTATGAATCTCCTAACCAAAGCTTAGTGCAAAGACATCACCTTCACATCACCTTCATTTCCCATCAGAACTAATCGCTTCTTCGGATTTGCTGGTTCTGAGCAACATTCCACATCACACCATTCTCTGTCTCATCCACCTTAGTTACAACATACATTTAGTGTTAAAGTCAGTCTACTTTAATTTGTCTTAATAAATTTTTTAACTTTTAAACTTGACTCTCTCTCTTCTGTCGTCTCTGAGTGAATACGAAGCTGTTATCTAATCCCTGCAATAAAAAGTTCCAATCATCTGGTTTAAAATAACCTCACAGATCCATAAGGTGGATTTCATATTTGCTATGGAATCAGTGGGGATGGGGAGCTGCTGACGTCAACTGAGGCTATAGTCGGACGGTGGAAGGAATACTTTGAGGAGCTCCTCAATCCCACCAATGCGCATTCCGAGGAGGAACCAGAGCTGGGAGGCCTGGGGATGGACTGTCCGATCTCGGGGGCAGAAGTTGCTGAGGTAGTCAAACAACTACACAGCGGCGGAGCCCCGGGGGCGGATGAGGTTCGTCCTGGGTATCTCAAGGCTATGGATGTTGTAGGACTGTCATGGTTGACACGTCTCTACAACATTGCGTGGTCATCGGGGGCAGTTCCTAGGGAGTGGCAGACCGGGGTGGTGGTCCCCATCTTTAAGAAGGGTGACCTGAGGGTGTGTTCCAACTATAGGGGGATCACACTCCTCAGCCTCCCTGGAAAGGTCTACTCCAAGGTACTGGAGAAGAGGGTCCGATCGATAGTTGAATCTCAGATAGAGGAGGAGCAATGTGGTTTTCGTCCTGGCCGTGGAACTGTGGACCAGCTCTATACCCTTGCAAGGGTGATGGAGGGGGCATGGGAGTTTGCCCAACCAATCCACATGTGCTTTGTGGATTTGGAGAAGGCTTATGACCGTGTCCCCAGGGGCACCCTGTGGGGGACGCTCCAGGAGTATGGGGTGGGTGGCTTTCTGTTAAGGGCCATTCAGTCCCTTTACCAGAGGAGCGTGAGTTTGGTACGCATAGCCGGTAGTAAGTCGGACCTGTTCCCAGTGAGGGTTGGACTCCGCCAGGGCTGCCCTTTGTCACCGTTTCTGTTCATCACTTTTATGGACAGAATTTCTAGACGCAGCCGTGGTGTGGAGTGTGTCGAGTTTGGTGGCAGGAGAATCTCGTCTCTGCTTTTTGCGGATGATGTGGTCCTCCTAGCTTCATCCAGCTCTGACCTTCAGCTCTTGCTGGGTAGGTTCGCGGCCGAATGTGAAGCGGCTGGGATGAGGATCAGCACCTCCAAATCTGAGACCATGGTTCTCGACCGGAAAAGGGTGGCTTGCCACCTCCGGGTCGGGGGAGAGGTCCTACCTCAAGTGGAGGAGTTTAAGTATCTCGGGGTCTTGTTCACGAGTGAGGGTAGGAGGGATCGGGAGATCGACAGGCGGATTGGTTCGGCGTCTGCAGTGATGCGGACGCTGAGCCGATCTGTCGTGGGGAAGAGGGAGCTGAGCCAGAAAGCCAGGCTCTCGATTTACCGGTCGATCTACGTCCCAATCCTCACCTATGGTCATGAGCTTTGGGTAATGACCGAAAGAACGAGATCGCGGATACAAGCGGCCGAAATGAGTTTCCTCCGTAGGGTGGCCGGGCTCAGCCTTAGAGATAGGGTGAGGAGCTCGGACATTCGGGAGGGACTCGGAGTAGAACCGCTGCTCCTCCGGATCGAAAGGAGCCAGTTGAGGTGGTTTGGGCATCTGGTCAGGATGCCTCCTGGACGCCTCCCTGGGGAGGTGTTTCGGGCATGTCCTGCCGGCAGAAGGCCCCCGGGTCGACCCAGGACACGTTGGAGAAGTTACATCTCCAATCTGGTCCGGGAACGCCTTGGGGTCCTGCCGGAGGAGCTGGTGGACAAGGCCGGGGAGAGGACGGCCTGGAGCTCCCTAGTTGGGATGCTGCCCCCGCGACCCGGACCCGGATAAGCGGAGGAAGACGAGACGAGACGAGACGAGGCTATGGAATCCTACGTCTTATGGCTTATTAAATAACATGTAATTTAAATCATTACATTCCTAAAGGATCATGCTAGAGGAGGTATCGCAGATTTATTTGACTCTGACGATCGTGACTCACAAGTAGGACTGAGTAGAAGCCAGGCTGGGTCTCCCACTGCCTGAGCTGCTCCTCTGCAGGCTTCAGCACAGCCGTGTCCTGACTGGTAGCTTGGGTCAGGGTCTGCAGCACCACAGAGCTGGCACTGTCCATATCCATATCTGGATATATCTACAGAGAAAAGGAAGAGAGAGAACAAGAATCAGGGAAAATTCTACTTATTTAAGGAAACTTCAGGTATGCTTGGAAGGAAAATAAAAAAGATCGTCAGTTCACGGCGAAACCTAAATAATTAAGCATCACAAGAAAGTCGAGGGAGTCGGTTTATATCCTCAGAAACCATCCTGAGAGGAGTGGACTTAAAAAAAGCCCATTTTTCTATTTAATTGTTATTTTGTTTTCTGCCAGTTGCATCATAGTTGAGGGCTCATGTCACATCCGTGTTTATTAAGATTTGTTGTTGGGAATCATCTGTTTTCCATCGTCCAGTGAAACCTCCCACCTAAAGATCCATCCATCCATTTTCTGAAACCGCTTTGTCCACGCAGGGTCGGGGCTGGTGCCTATCTCCAGCGGTCAACGGGCAATCAGGCGGTGTACACCCTGGACAGAGAGCCAGTCCATCGCAGGGCAACACAGACACACAGGACAAACAATCATGCGCACACACACTCACCTAAGGACAATTTAGACAGACCAATCAACGTAACAGTCATGTTTTTGGACTGTGGGAGGAAGCCGGAGTACCCGGAGAGAACCCACGCATGCACAGGGAGAACATGCAAACTCCATGCAGAAAGATCCCAGGCCGGGAAACGAACCCAGGACCTTCTTGCTGCAAGGCAACAGCTCTAACCACTGCACCACTGCGCAGCCATCCTCAGAAACATTGGCTTTTACTTTATCTAACTATTATTTCAACACTGTTTTGTTATAGCTCAAGCGATGCTGAAACTAATGCCAAACACAAGATGAAACATGCTCTTATAAAATAAAAAATAAATCACACTTAATAGAAAAAACTGGAGTCATCTCAAACCTGCAAATAGCTCTTTCATGCTCCAGATGTTGTTCAACCACCCAAGTTTCACACAATCAAATGTGTATTTGTCATTCTAAATGGCAACTCAACTAATTTACCCATAAAAGACATTTCCAGGAGTGAAAATATGGTGTAAACCATTCTTTAACAGCTCACACTCACATTTAAGTAAAAGGATAAACGAACTTAGAGGAAATCCCTTCGGCTTTACTGAATTTACAAGTTTATAGAGTAATATCTAAAAATACCTGTTTCTTATAGGTTCACTGGATTTAAAATATCCTGCCTTAATCACTTTGAGTAAACAAACTCATAAAATGAGCAACTGAATGGTAGAACGATGGAAGTGACTCAAATGGAGAAGAAAGAAAACATGAAACAATGCTGCCATCTACAGCTCAGACACAAATATTCAGCACTACAGGAAACCAGAGTTCTCCTGGAACTGCATTCATTTTCAACATCACAATTATTTGGCAACGATGTGGCTCCAGCTGCCGCCTGATGAGTGAAGATCATGAATAACTTAGCCAAATAACTTCTTGTTGCCGCTATCTATTCTAAATGAGTGACCAGAAGAGTTTAAACCAACAATGATTCGATTGAAATGCAGCTTCAACCTGTAACACAATGTCAATTGTGTTACAGGTTGAAGCTGCATTTTTATCATTTTTATCATGGCTTTTTATCATTTTGATAGGATCAGCAAGCTTTTTCGTGTCATCCCTTCCAGACGTGACATACTTTGATATAAGATTAGAATCTTTTAACTGTCAACACGTTTTCCACGTCCCTCTGACTCGAGCTGGAATGCAGCAGATACTTAACTCATTCACTGCCATTGACGACTAAAGTCGTCATTTTAGATGCAACCGTTCACTGCCAATGACGACTACAGTCATTGGCATTTTTTTACTGTTTGAGCATCGGAACGAACCCCCGCGCTGAGAGAACAAACATCTCAGCCCTGAAGCCGATCTTCATCCGCACATGTCACATGATCAGGAAGCAGACCATCCAGGGTCTGAAATTAACACTCGCCACTCGCCAAATGCGAGCAAATTGCTCCATTTGGCGAGCAAATTTTTTAGCTCTATCTGCCACATGGCAAGTAAATGTTTGCACCAAATAAGTTATGTTTATCAGTCATCTTCCATGGATTTCTGATACTCCTCCCGCCTGCAAGCAACGTACACAAACGTACGCGAAACGTGAACGCCGCATCCAACGTCATTTCCACCTATCCCATTCGGTTTATCAAGTTAGCGGTTAGCTTCGTGTTAAAACTAGCGGTGAAATGTGGTGGTTTTTAACTGGAGTCAGCCAGCCTTCCAAAAGAAAACTCGTTGAACTGGAAGAATAACCACCAGGACCAGTGGCAACCAGAAGATGTTGTGAAAGTGGCGAACCGGAGATGGCGGAGTCGTGAGACAATACATTATGATGGCCACGTAGCGTTGCTGCCTTTCACAGACAACTGGCCCTCGGCATTCTTCAAATATCCAAAATATGCCCGTACTTCCCACTTTGTCTTCTTTGAGGGATAATAAATGTCCTGAGTGCTGTCGTCTCCTCCTGCCATTATTTCAGCTTTAGCTTAAAGAAAGTTTTGGTCGTAAACAACAAAGTGCGCATGTGCCGCCGGCAACTTCCAGATGATATGGTGGCTGGTAAGGGTCACCGCGCCTACACCGCAGCCACGGTAATCCACCGAGATAATATATGTTTTAAAAAACAAGACGGTTATTATTATTGTCAACTTTTTTACCGGGGTTTACCACTACACCGGTTACCGTGACAACCCTAGCCCTGACACACTTTCAGATATTCTCATGGTGCAGCTGTGTTCTCCAGGGATCAAGGACTATGACCCAAATGAGGCTGTAATGCTTTGGCACAAAGACGGTGTCAGAAGCAGGAGGCCATACTTCATGGACAGAGAAAACAAGGAGTCTGACTAGATTTCAATGAAAGAGTTCATAAAAACATCTCTAAAAATAAATAAATAGTACAAATGACAAAAGAGTTGTTTTTCTTATTAATTGATGTTTTAATTATTTTGTCACTCTGTTTGGAATCAACATAATAGATAGATAGGTAGATCTAAATCATTTAGAATTTTGGCCGGTAAAAAATATGCTTGGCCGGTAGATTTTCATCATCTACCGGCCAACTTGGCCGGTGAGTAAAAAATTTAATTTCGGACCCTGAGACCATCCATGTATTAGGAGATCGTTTTGGGCCGTTCCTGTAAAAAAAGTGAGGCGCGAACTGGAAAAGCGTCTGCCGATCACAATTCAACAACGGATTATGAAAGAACGGATAACGCTCGAAACACACGGATTCTTCCTGATGTAAGAGGTGAGTCCCCGCTTTGTTTTGGTTGTTTTGGCGTCGACATAATCCTAGCGCGCAACATTCTGTGACTCTTAAAAAAACAGTAAAAACTGTGAGAAACGCTGGCAGTGAACGAGTTAAGATGTACACCGATCAGTCAGCAACACATAAAAAATACCCAATGTTCAGGCTCGGCATTGAATCAAGAGACAGATAAAAGAGCACAGCGTGGATCGTCTTTGTTTGCTACACTGCTGGCTAACCTCAGTTTGTGTACTTCATGTGAATGTCACCATGAGACAAATCGGTTACAGACAGCTAAATCAAATAGCGCAACAGCAGAGAGAAAAGGGCTCTATAATAAGAGATCGGCTAACCAGCTCAACTTAACTCATTTTAAAGAAACCTGTAGAGTTTTAACATTGTGTGCCATTCAAGTAACACTAAAGAGTTTTTAACACCTTAAGCTGTTGCTTTAAAACTGGTTTTAGTCCTTCTTGAGCCATAAACTTAAGAAGCTTGACATGGGACAGTCCTCTGCACTTAATAGTTTTGTGGTATGGTAGGAAAACTGGTGGGAGGCTTACTGTGTCAGTAGCTCTTATAAAGGCTAGCAGTTAACTTTTGCAATTCTCAGAAAGTTAATAAAAAGCACAAAAAGAAGATTTTTTTCTTTTTTGTTGATGTTTGTTTTTTGCATCATGGCAGAACCTGGACGTAAAAGTAAGAGAGTAATGTCTTTGAAGGTGAAGCAAATAGCAAAAGCCAAAGTGAGCAACAGTATGGCCTACACTTGTTTCAAAATTAGACCGATGGTGACCTGGCTTTGTTGCTACTGGACTTGTAAGGATTCAGAATAATACTTTTTTTGCCAAACAGTGTGGAACTTTTAAATTTGTGGCTTATTTTAATATCAGTTGGCTCATGTTAGCTCGCTGCTAGCGCTTGCTTCCGCAGGCTGCTGCAGGATTGTTATGACTATTGTACTTAAAACCAGTTGGGCAGGTGAGCAAGAAACTTATTTTATGTTACTTTAAAAAGGTCAGTAAACTCCAGGTTGTGAATGATGTTAAAAGATGAAGCATTCATTTGATTGTTGGAGAAAACATTTAGATTTTTATGTTTTATTTGGATTAATGGATCACATAAAAGGTGGAAAATTAAGCCTAATCTTTCAACATATTGAGACTACTTAACAAAATGTAAGTATCTTCAAGTATTGGTGAGTTTCTTTATACAACAGCTTCACACATAATTTCACTTGTCAAGCTACAAGAAAATGCTTCATGTGTGAAAAATTTGTTGCAAAGCAGTGATCCCAATGTGGAGCTGAAACAAAACACATTTCAATGTTATGTGCAGAAATGTAGAATCCCAGTCAAAAATGGAACACTTTGTATGCATTCCTTGATACAAACAAAATTAACTCCCACTTTGCATTTAGGGAACTTGTAAATCCCATTAAATGTATATTTGAGTGGTATAAGCCAGTGATTCCAAATCAAAATTGTATTGTACAAGTAGAAGAAAGAAAGAATAAAGTATTTCTGCTACAGCACCTCTCAAGATGAAAAGTCATGAGGTGCTTCACAAGAATAAAATTAAAAATGAAAATAAAACATGATTAAAAACATTAAATTTTTTTAAAAAGAGGTAAAAAAATGAACATTTTAGATAAGAGAATGATACAAAATCTCATAGAAAACAAAAAAGCCCAAATGTCCTTGTTAGCAGCAACATATGCTGCAGTTAACAATCAGTCAGATAAAATCCTGCTTTTATTTATATTTCTGCTTTTTTGGAACAATGTCTTTATAGCAAATTTCTTTTATATATATATATATATATATATATATATATATATATATATGTGTGTGTGTGTGTGTGTGTGTGTATGTGTGTGTGTGTGTGTGTGTGTGTGTGTGTGTTTTTTTACTAGAGACGAATTCTTTAGCAGAACCAGAAAACTGTGAAAATTAATTACAAAACAAGCTAACAAAACGAGTCAAAACAAGCTCGCATAAGTTAATAAAGACGCAGCCGATTCTCCTTGATTAGCTCTGTAATGCTTGATTTTAACAATAACTTGCTTTATTCTCACGTGACTCACAGCACTGATGCTAACCCTTAGCTGATAAAACGGGGGGGTACAGAGATTTATCTCGTAAATGTCATCAAACATCATAGCTAACATTAAGCTAGCAGCGAAACTGAACTTCTTCAACATGAACCCGATAAAGGCCGATAACGTATGTGTTTTGGAATCGCAACACTTCTGATAACGAAGCATTAAAAAGCAACTAAAAACAGACTCACCCGGTAGATAACAAGTAGAAAACGAAATCAGTGTTTGTAACAGCGGCTGCTGTGGAACTTCTGCCAGTGAAAACGTAACAAGAGATGGAAACACACGCTGGTTAGAATGGCGCGGGTGGCAATGTCGGCGCGAGCTGATGACGTAAAAGGTTCAGAGACTCGTGCAGAGACAGAAAAAAACAACACACCCTGCGCTGTCGGTCTATTTGGTCCACATTTGTTGCATATATCTGCTGGGACAATACGTGGTTAAATAATTGACACAAAACATGAATTTAATATTTAATATATAGTAACATATCGTTTTAAATGAGTAGTTTATTTTAATTTATTTATTTATTTATTTGAACAACTTCTTGGGAAGAATGGATTTTACACATAGCTTCAGATTAAGACTAAATTACTTGATTGAGGTGAACTCAGTTTAATTTGTTCCGCTACAGTTCATTTGAAAGCGTGTGATCTAATTCAAACTACACTTTATTCTCACATTAGTTCTAATCTGACCTTTTTTGTCCCCCTGTAACCAAAGTTGTTTCTGTTACAATGTGTTTTTGACGTTCTGAATGCAGGTAGTGCAGGTGGAAAAAGTCAGTGCAGGTCCAGGTAAGATTTATTTTATTTTTATTTTTTGAAACTTTTATTTGAACATAAGACAAAATATTTTTTTAAAATCAATGAGCAAAGGCGGTGTATTTTAATTGGATACTTAGCAACTTTTTCATATTTTTAAATAATTATCTTGAGCCAGTATGTGCTAAAACCCTTTACAGGGTTAATGAAAGGCCACTCAGCATCTATCGCCCCCTGTTGCCAGAATATTCCACTTGCAACTTCAGATTGGTGGGGCTCTGTTGGAACTTGAAAAAATTTGAACTGACATACCTGGTGCTGCAGATCATGAATGCAACTGGTTCGTTTAATTTAGTGATGAATTGCTCCTGCAGACTCTAAGGAAGGCTGGGGAGACGTTTCAACTTTAGATTAAGGAGATAGGTTTTGTGTTTCGATGCTACAAACTGACACTTTTTGTAAATTCCATCGACTTAATTTCACTTTTAAAATATCACTGTGTGTGTCTCCTATAAGATATATTTAACTGAAGATTTTTATTGTAACAAACAACGATTTATACAGGAAAATCATGAAGATTAACAAGGTTGCCCAACCATTCGCATCCCACAGTAAATTTTGTGACATATCGAAACAATGTCGTAATCAAAGCTAAAAAAGGTCTACCAAAATATTAGCTTGAGTGATCTTTTATTTTGGTGGAGACTTCTGTTTTGGCTGGTCAGTGTAGAAACACTGCTATTAAACTCAGTTCAGAAGAAATCCCTGGATGTACCGTAATTTCCGGACTATAGAGCGCACCTCAATATAAGCCGCACCGGGCTAAAAGCCGCAGATATCCACTGAATTGAAAACGTAGTTTAACTGAACGTAACTGAACTGATCAGTGTCAAACAAAACAGAAAAGTTGTAGATTAGTTTATTCATCGTCCTCCTGCGCACTGAAAACACTGAAGTCATCTTCTTCAGTGTCGGAGTTGAACAGCCTCAGACGAGCTTCGTCACACACCTTTTCTGTGGCGATGTCAGTGTCGCTCTCCGTGTTGCTGTCATCATCCCGGGATGAAGCTGGGAAAACAAGCAGCGCCGTTTTACTGTGAAAAAAATCCTCCTGGGCGCTTTCCGTAGCGCTCCTTTAACCATTCCTTCATTAGACTTTCCAGCATCCATCCTTTCTGGTTGACTAAAGCCACACCTCATTATAAGCCGCATGGTTCAAAGCGTGTGAAAAAAGTAGTGGCTTATAGTCCGGAAAATACGGTACATTAAAAACAAGTCTTGACCTGTTTGACCCTAACGCCCCCCCAATTGTGGGCCTCTACAGTATCATGTCCCAAACATCTACAACTGTCCACATTCTCCAAACACAACTAAAACCACAATCAAACAGCCCAGATGGGAAACAAGGCCATTTTAAATTGTAATAAATTAAGATACAATGATATTTGAACTTTAATTTAGAAGAGCATCTGACCTTCTCTGGTGTCTGCTGGGAAAAAAAACCCCTTGAACAAATTTAGTTGAGGACCCCTGGAATGAATAAAACAACTGACTAAATTTCCTAAATGGAATTTGAACTCACAACCTCCATCCTGTCAGCACTTTATGCACTACGATTAAAATCTGATGTCAGCCTAGATTTGGACAAGTGGGGGGATAGAGGGAGGTGGAGTATACAGTCGGTAAAGACGGCTCTCCCTTGCCCTGCCTCCATCTAAATAGGCTAGGTTATCCAGAGTTATCTCTGTAGTTATGCTGCTATAGGCTTAGACTGCTGGAAGATACACTGACCACTTTTCACACTCTACTGCTTTCTTCTACTATCTGCTCTTTAACTGTATTACTTTCTGCAATTTCAGCTGTTAACTTTATTTTCTCTCTAAGTGTTTTTCTCCCCAGAAGAAGCTACAACGATGTTCTGCTGAGCTGTGGTGGCCTCATGGAGGGGGCCATCGTCTAGCACACTGCTGCTAACCACTTAAACATTCTCTCTCTCCTGATAATAACTTTTTGCTTTCCTTGACGTTGGATGTGCTAATACTAGTTTATCCGTTTAATTATAGATTCACTAGGATAAATACAATAAAATGTATCTCTCACCAAATAGAATATTTACTAAGCTATCACGGTGTAACCATGGACACATTGCTTGGTGTGTGTGTGCGTGTGTGTGTGTGTGCGCTCTGTCTTCTCAATCCCCAGTGAGTCGTGGAGGATGGCTGCTTATACTGAGCCAGGATTCTCTCGAGGTTTCTTCCCATTAAAAGGGAGTTTTCCTCTCCACTGTCGCTATATGCTTGCTTAGTATGAGGACTGCTGTAAAGTCCTTGATGCAATTTGTTGGGTTCCTTATATAGGAAACATTATTTCTGATTGGCTTAATGAACTGACCTGAATTGGAATGTTTATTATGTGAAGTGCCTGAGACGACTCTTGTCGTGATTTGGCGTTTTATAAATAAAATTGAATTGAATTGAACTTTCACACAGGGCTGCTCTTCTAAAATAACATTCAAGTATTATTTTATCTTAATTTATCACAAACCAAAAATTGCTTTGTTTACAATCCAAACTGTTTGGGTTGTAGCTGTAGCTGTGCTCGGGGAATGCTAACAATCACTGACACTTGGGACATGAAACTCCAAAGGCTCCCAATTGGGAGGCTCCAGGCCTATGACCTAAAGGGTTAAAAAGCATGTTTTAATAAGAAGAAGTATTTAATATTCTTAACTGAATGTGAGAGTAAGTAAAAGTAAAAATGTCATCGCTTTGCATTTGTTTTTGTTAATTTGGGCCGGCAATGTTCTATTTCATTTCAAGGTAATCCAGTTAAAATAATAGCATTCATATTAAATATTAGCTTAACCCTTTGATGCATGACGGTCACTACAGTGGACAGGTACTTAAAATTGTTATTTATTTATTTTTGCTATAAGCACAGCTGTTGAAGACTTTATTGCATTTGAGCCCCTCCATTTGGACTTCAGGAAGCCAAGCCAACATATTTCATGTTCAGAAAGCACGCTGTCCACTGAGATGGACATGTAATAAATTGTTTGTAAATTATAAAATTTTACAAGAAATATTTGTTGAAATTTGTTTCATTCACACCTAAAGACGAATGAAATTTTTTTTTAAAAAAATCATGGTTGAAGATTTCATAATTCATGCATCAAAGGGTTAATGTGCATTGTCGAACATTTTTATCCAAACATCTTCACATTTTTCAGTTCACTTCAAACACTTCAATAGATCATTACGACTACAACACGCACCACCAAGCAGTTGATCTGCCAGGTGGAAGTTAATTATGAACTAAAATGTTTGATACTTGAGTCATTGAATGGTTGAAATCGGTCTGAAGGGTTTGAACTTTGGACGTCAACACACTCTTGGCACCAAATAGACCCAATAATGAACGCCAGCTTCAGATGAACACTTGTGAAACTACTCTGACAAGCCTGATGAAGGTCAAACCAAACACCTAAAATTCACCGATGCTTTTAATCCAAACCGTTATGCTTGACTGAACGTATCAGGAGGAGTGACATCGTTTTCCAGGAATTCAAAGCCTTAAGACGCTATGACCTGAAGATGTAATAGTGTCCAAACAGCTTGTGTTTTCTGCAAAGCATGGATGATTAATTTTTCAACAATTTAACAAATGCTTGCATTTTTTATGAATGCATTCAAACTTGTAATATGTATATAGAAGGTAGACTGTAAGTCTGCAAGTCAAACAATAGGGTGTGTGTGTGTGTGTGTGTGTGTGTGTGTGTGTGTGTGTGTGTGTGTGTGTGTGTGTGTGTGTGTGTGTGTGTGTGTGTGTGTGTGTGTGTGTGTGTGTGTGTGTGTGTGTGAGTGAGTGAGTGAGAGAGAGAATGGGAGTGTCCTCAGTCAGAGTTACTCTCTTTTTCTGTCAGTAGTTATCACCCCACTAAATGCGTCCTCCAGCGAAAGGCAGTGACACCGGGAGGCTTGAATCTTGAGTTTGTGAAGCAGACAAACATGGATTTGATGGAGCTGATTTTCATCCTCCTTGGAGCAGCTATTTGTGTGTACTACGGATGGAAACTGCTGCTCTTCAGCAGGATGCTTTTTCCAAAGCGATGCTTTCCGCTGTCTGAAACCTTCTTCACATCCATGGGCGACTGGGCAGGTGAGCTCTGTGACTGTGCTGCGTGTCGAACCCAAAGTGCCACTCTGATGCAGCTGATGGTCAGGTCTCTGGGCTGAAATGTACATAATGGATCAAATTCTCACACTTTTTTGTGAAGAAATGTGATTTGTGTGCTCATGTTTTACGTTGTGCTAATAAGCACAGCGACGTGTGATCTGCAAAGAAACTAAACACATCTGTGTACATCAGAAGATTTCCAGCCCAGGCTTGTTTAGACCTCTGACTGTAGTGCAGGACTGCACTTGTGTACTTTTTTAACTATGAAATGCAAGTCCTGACTTTCCTTCTGAGAGCACTTTTACACGCATTTCTACGTCGCACCAACAAGTAAAACCAAGCCTGAAGTTCTGTTCGGGAAGACTCAGATCATCAGAAACTGGAAAAAGGTGGAAATTCGTTAATATAATCAACATTTCACATACAAAGCCTTTCAGGTTTGTTCAAAAGCTATTTAGAACAACAAGTCAAGAGCTATTAACTCCTCCAGCCGGTGCATCAAACCCAACCTGATATTTTCTCATAAATGTCGCTTTAACTTTGCGTCAATCGTGAGCACACAGCAAGCTTCGGCTCGCCCTCCAGACCATTTTTCATTGACATTCTGCTGCTGGTCCCAGAACACCCTCCCAAACATTGAGAGATTTACTTTGGCATGCTCTGAAGGGGTCATGCAGTCTCCCACAGTGCTTAAGGAAACCTCTCAACAGAATAGTGGGCTGATTTGTCTTGTAAAGTCCAGTCTCATTCCATTCCAGGACAGAAGAGAACCACGGGGACAACGTGTTCTAGGCTGCACAAACTATATTCATCTGCATTCATTCCCCTCCTGGGAGTTTAAAATCTCATTTGCATAACATGATTGGGCCCAAGATGTGTTTTAATTTTTCTGTTCACACACACTTTTCACATTCTGCAAAAGAGAAGCAATCCGATTGTGTTTATTTAGGCATCAAGAATGTGCCTTTGGTTCATCTACTCATATGATCAGTGGGGAAACTGTATAATATCCAAAACTGCACTTTAAGACACGGAATGTTGAATTTTCTGGAAGCTGCAAAGGCAAATCTGAAAACTCTCACACCTCCCATTGGCTATCATACCTAGGCCACACCCCCATGATACAGGAAAGCATGTTGCCAGAGCAAATGAGAGAGAGCGCTAAATGGCCTAGTGGTAGAGTGTCCACCCTGAGACTGGGAGATCAGGGTTCGATTCCTGGTCAGGTCATACCAAAGACTTTGAAAAAATGGGACCCAATGCCTCCCTGCTTGACACTCAGCATTAAGGGGTTGGATTGGGGGGTTAAACCACCAAATGGTTCCCGAGCGCGGCCGTGTCTGCAGCTCACCGCTCCCCCAGGGGATGGTCAAATGCGGAGAACAAATTTCGCACACACACCAGTGTGTGGGACAACTAATGGGACTTTAACTTTAAATGACAAATGGTGTTTTTTCCTTTTAGGACTCTGGTAATTAGCCCAGAAGTTGAAGCGGTAGCATTCGGCTGTTTCTCCTTCTTTGATGTTGAGCGAAAAACCTTTCACACCAGCGGTGTTCTGTTGCAAAACGCGTGAGCAAAATGCAGCGGGACGCCTACTGACTGGCACCAGAAAGCGTGACCATATAACCCCAGTATTAGCATCTCTTTGTTGGATGCCTGTGTACTGCAGGATTCATTTCAAAGTCATCCTCTTTGTTTTTAAATCTCCTCGTGGCTTAACTCCACCATACATCAGTGAGTGATTGTCCATCTACACTCCCGTCAGAAATACGAGATCTAGCTCACAGGTTTTTTTTCTTTTATTGTTCCAAAAACACGTTTTGAAACTCGGGGAGACGGGACTTTCTCTGCGGCACAGAACATACATCATTTCAAAGCATTACTTAAAACATTCTTGTTTGATCTGGCTTTTAATGCACGCTGACTTGCGTAGTTAACCTCTGTTTTCATTTGACTTGCGTTTTTATCTTATACTCTTTTAGCATTAAATGTACTTTTTACAAATTTTAACCGCACTATATTCTTGATTGTGTTTATTTTTTACCTTTGTTCAGCACTTTAGGGTTGCATGCGTGACTGTAAATGTGCTAAATAAATAAACTTGACCTTGACCTTGAGCACGTAATGAATGGGAGGCCTAGGGAAATGCGGAAGAGCGGTGGTGTTGTGAACAGAACCTGAGGACCCGTGACAACACCAAGACACAGTAAGGCGCTTATTAACGTCTTTATTAAAAGGAAAACACAACTAGGCGTTAACCAGAGGTGGGCGAGGCTGAGGCAGGGTCAGGAGCAAGCGAGGGTCAAAACCAGAGAGATCTGTGAATGCTACAAGGGGCAGGCGGGAGGCAGAATCCAAAGAATGGTCCGAGGTTGAGAATCCAGGTGGTCAGAGGCAGAGAAAACAATCCAGGCAGGGAGCAGACACATGGGTTGGTCGAGGAACAGAAACGAGGTCATCTATGGTACAGGCAGAGGTTGGAGTGCTGGAGAATTTCCTGGCGCGAGCTTTCAATAATCTGGCACTGGCTTGGTGTTGGTCCTGGTGTTGTATAGAGAGTGTTGCAGGTAGATCTGGTGAGTTAATGCAAGACAGGTGGTTTGGATGAGGTTGATGATGAGCTGGTTGTGGTTGCTGGGAAAACTGGGCTTAGCTGGAGCGGTGGCATGACAAGTGGTGCAGAATGGTCCAGTCGCTGGTTTGGGACCAAGCCGGGTTTTTGGCTGAGATTTTTAGACAAATGCGAGAGAACCACTTATTTCATTCTTTTGTAGTTTTTTTAAATCTCCAAAATATTTGTTAGAATGTTGTTAAGAAGCATGAAAAATAAGCTGTTTTGCAGATTTGCCCATGTATCTTTAATTAACTAGTTTTAGTGGTACTAGTTGACATAGCTTGGCTAAAAAATGGTAAATGGACTAGAACCCCCCAAGACACATTACAACACAATCATTCCTTCACACATTCACACACTGGCTACTAGGTAGCTACAGCTGCCCAGGGGTGCACTGACAGAGGCAAGGCTGCAGAGCACAGGCGTCACCGGTCCCTCCAATCACCACCAGCGGGCAAGGTGGGTTAAAGTTAAAGTTAAAGTCCCATTAGTTGTCACACACACAGGTGTGTGTGCGAAATTTGTTCTCCGCATTTGACCCATCCCCTGGGGGAGCGGTGAGCTGCAGACACGGCCGCACTCGGGAACTATTTGGTGGTTTAACCCCCCGATCCAACCCCTTAATGCTGATTGTCAAGCAGGGAGGCATTGGGTCCCATTTTTTCAGTCTTTGGTACGACCCGACCAGGAATCAAACCCCTGATTTGCCCATGGACACAACGGCAGCATTCCCTGATGGGAGCCGGGATCGATCCCACAACCATCTGATTACCGATTATTAATTAAATTCAACATTTAATTTTGTATTGAACTGCAATAATTATCCTCATGTCCTCTCGCAGCCTGATCACTGACATCATCTACTACTTGCACAATTTTAATCTCTTGTATTCTCCGCCTCTTACGTATTTGGATGTACGAAGAATCTATGATGCTCCTGCTGAGCTCAATCTTTTTCTAAATGGTTCTTTAAATTTCCACAGCTGCACGTTTGGGAAGAGAGCATAACCAACTCATTGTAAACATCTGGGAGCTGGAGGAAGATTTCTGGGACTACAGTGTTCTTAGAGAAATAAAACAGGACATAAATATGACACATAAGACACATTAAATAAATATAAGTAGCTTTTTTTCCCCCACACCAGTCAAACAACCCCCAAATCGAGTCCGACGCCAGGTGTCTTAGCTGAATTAATCAGGCTCTGGCTCAGATTAGCTCCCGTGAAAGCAGAACACATGAGCGCATTTGCTAATTTTCACAAAAGACATGGCTGTCAGGATGTCAAGAGAGGAGGGAGTGCATGATTACAGGAGACAGAAGAATGATTTCATTTTTGTTGCATAACAGATCTGTGTCACGATCTCGGGATGTTTAGGACCCAAATATGCAGAAACCCAGGATGACACGAGGCTGGAGAAGATGTAAAGTAAAATCCTTTATTTTAGGAGTAACCAAAAAACAAAAGTAATCCAAAAGGCTGGGAGCCAACAGTCCAAAAATCCAGATAGAGATCTGGAGATCCAAAAATACAAGAGGCACGAGAAGACTTGACAGAATTACAACAAACAATGGACCGACAAGACACTGAGACAAGATAGGGCTTAAATACACAGGGAGGATGAGAGGGAGATGAGCTGCAGGTGTGTGGGGTGTGGGAGGAGGACCAGGTGAAGGCAATGACTAATCAGGGCAGAAACTAACTTGACCTAAGAATAAAACCTAATACAAAAGAGCAGGAAACATAACTACAATTCAAAGGGAGGGGGGAGAAAAATAATAAACACTGATGGGAAAATACATGCTAAATCATGAAAGGCTGTAACTAAAGGAAATTACTTGAGAAACCTAGAGGGCTGGAGATCTAGGGGCAAACGGGGAAAACCAGAAGACACATGAGGGCGCTAGGACACAGAAGGGAATCTAGAGAGGATGGAGAAACACGAGGAGGCACATGAAGGAAGGGGCAGACGCAGACCATGACACGCCGCTGCTTTGCATTAGATTAAAACAGGAAGCAATAAAAATATGATAACCCTTATCTCAAAGGATCACATTACAGTATGTGGTAGGGTCACTGATTCATAATAACATGACTTATAGACTTTGTTTGTTTGATTTTTGGAAACCCTGAAACCAATTAACCAACAACATGCTACGGAGAAACAGACGCTCAGTTATGTCTCTAATCCACTAAATATTTCTCACCTCTAGCATCGATTTATTTTTTATTATTACTACTAATGACATTTTGACAGAAACCAAACCCCAAAAGCAAAACAGATTAAACTGTCAAACAGAGGAGATTGTTATTGTTCTTTTCCCTTTCGTCGTCATCTCCTCCCGGTTACTTGAGAACCTCTAAGGGAAATGTGGTAGATGTGTGTTTCCAGATATTTATCTAAAAAAAAAAAGAGTGAGCTGTGATCAACCTCGCAGTCCGAAATGTTGCGCTGTCATCAGCATCAGCATGCAACTCAAAAACCAACCCAAACATATTACAGTACTGACCCGAAGTGTTGAGAACCACATCAATATTAAAGGCATCCTTTGCAACTTTTTCATATTTATAAATCATTTTCTTGAGCCAGTATGTGCTAAAATGACACTTCACAGAGTTAATGAAATGTCACGCGGACCCCACCGCCCTCCGTGGCCAGAATACTGCACTTGTCACTTCCTGTTAGTAAAGTGGAGCTGACATACTTGGCGCTGCAGTCTGCTTCCAGCACATTTCCTACATGTTTTTTAGATCATGCACACAGCTGATGTTTAATTTTGTGATGAACCGCTCCTGTAGACACAAAGGAAGGCTGAGGAGACACTTCAGCTGTTAGATTAAGGTATTAAAAAGAAAAACGCACAGCGAAGAGAAGAGTTTCAATTTTGACTTTACTAATGGACACTAGGGGGTGCTAAAAGCCGAAACTGCAAAAAGTCTCCCTTTAACTGTTACATATATAAGGATAAAAACTCAACGATGCTGTAAACATATTTAATGCTAGGCTAAATAGAGATCTGCTATTGGGGCATCCAAGAGGTTTGTGTGTGTGTGTGGGGGGGGCACAGCCATCCCTGGAAAATTGTTGTCACAAAGGTTCACAATAGCTGTGTTTTCACTGTGGGAGTGCTAGGAAATTTCTGGTAGGGGGAAATGTGACCAGGGGGTAGGGAAGCTTCTTATTGTTTTTGACCAGAACTATCTGTTAAGTATCCTTTGTCCACATGTTGAGATAGAATGGACACGTTTTTGAGCTTTCTACTTTGAACATCCTTGAAATTTGCTCCAAAGTCTCCAAGCAATAAAAGATGAATTTGTGAATGAAAAAGCATCGCTTCCAGAGGTAGAAAAGTAATCGATTTAAAGTTTGATGATCATAAATGTAGCCTTGAAACTCATGGAGTTGCGTCATATAACCTAATCCAGAGAGAAATGAAGGAGTTGGGTGCATATTTCAAGGAGGCTTCAGTTTGTGCAGCTGGAAAAATAAAGAAGGCTCAGCTTTTCTTTTTCGCTGACCAACATTTTAGACAAAAAAAACAAACAAACTAACACACAGTAATCAATATTTTTTTATTTTGTTCTGTACTGTTTCTTTCAGGTTTGCCATAAGTCAGAAAGAAATAGGAGCGCAGCTCTTTGAAACGAGCTGTTTCTGTCTGTTCTCTGTAAATATTTATCATATCGGAGGAACATGCTGTTTTAGCACAGCTTGTAAGAACAGAATGGGTTGTAGTCAAACATGCAGGGCCTGTGAGTTGTCAGCTTGTGTACAGCGGTGGGAAACAGCGCCCCTAGTGTTTAACGAGGAAAAGTGCAGTAAATTCTTTAAAAACTACGTTTTTCTTTTTTCATTTTAGTGGTGACAGGCGCTTCAGAGGGCATAGGGAGAGCTTACGCATTTGCAGTAAGTGAATAATTGTTTTTGTGTTTTTCATATGAAACTGGACTATTAATGCATATTAATTATGTTTGATCCTTTTATTCAAAGCCAGACTACAAATGTTTCCCTGCACAGGCTTTTCAAAGTCCTCTCCACTATTCTCTTTTAGCTTGCAGAGAGAGGAATGAACGTCGTCATCATGAGTCGAACCAAAGCAACACTGGACCTCCTGGCCAAAGAAATAGGTACGGAAATGTTTGAAGCCGTGCAACATCTCCAGATATAAAATATTGTAAGGATGCCCAATATTAGTTTTATTTACACAGGTGAAGCCACAGGGCAGAAGGTAAAAGTGATAGTGGCAGACTTCAGTTGTGACAACACCTTTAGGGAGATTGAAGAGCAGCTAATGGACCTCAACATCGGGGTTTTGGGTCAGACTTGAACTTCTTTCACTTTTTTACATTTTACGACGAAACCTGGAAATCTAATTACATAGGAAAGCAGAATGTGTGCAAATAATGTGTTTTATGAAGAACATCTCTTCTTTTTTCAGTAAACAATGTAGGCGTGCTGCCCTCTATCATCCCTTGTAAATTCCTTGACACAGAGAAGCTGGAAAAGGTCGGTATTACTTTAGTTTAACTTGTTCATGTGAACGTTTCTCTGTTTGATTTAAGACTCTTGGAAAGCTCTGTTGCACACAAGAAACCCTGATCTAAATCATCCAGGGAATTTGTTTAGCTTAAGAGTTTCACACTATTTGTACATTTAAACAAATAATCAAATAACTGATGAAGCAGCGTTCATTTGGGTTTCTGTTCAAATGAATGCTCCCCTTTGCTGAATTTACATAAAACATAAAATATAAGTTCCAGCCAACACTGGTGTCCAGCCCTGATCTACAAATCCAAAAATACTTAAAGCTTTGGTTTTATTTTATTTTTTTCATCTGTATAAAGATTTTGTGTTTCCTGACGCAAGAACGTACTAGCGTACGGGTATTGGGAGATGGACATGGCCTCCTCGTCAATGCTCATACATATCAGCATGTGTTGTCACGGCGGCACTGGCCTGAGGTCCTTCAAAATGAATGCAATTGCTACCTCTACATGCAATCACAGCAAAGAGTAGTAGCAGCACAGGTGCACCGCCCATGCATCGCCCACGCACCGCCCACTCACCATCCATGAATCGCCCACGCACCACCCATGTATCGCCCACATATCATCCATGAATCGCCCAGGCATCGCCCATGTCACGGCCTTTAAACTTCAAAAAAACGATCTCCAACTAAAGGCCGTTGGTGAGAACGGGTGATTTCCTTTAAGCACGCACTTTTAGACTTGATTTCATGCAAATTTTATAAATGGTTTATTCTTCCAAAAAAAAAAAAGTTCAAAATGTTCTACTTTTCATCCAACGAAAATTAACCTTAAATTAAATTATCAGGTCTAAAAAATGGTCAAAAAAATCATTTAACCAAATCCTCCCATCTCCCCCGACACTTGGCAAACAAACGTTTTCCACACGCCTCCCCATGTGCTACTAATCAGATTAATGACTAAGGTGTGTCCAAAAAGTTCACAGCTACATCAATTTACCAAAAAATTTAAAATTAACACATTTAAATTTCAAACTTAACTTATTATAAAAGGAATGATAAGAAATTCTAAAAGAAATTTATAACTAACAGATTTATGCTACTTTACTGAAATGGCCACCACAGCCCACACACCGTCCATGAATTGCCCACCCATCGCCCATGAATTGCCCACATATCGTCCATGAATTGCCCACGCATCGCCCACACACCGTCCATGAATCGCCCACACACCATCCATGAATCACCCACACACCGTCCATGAATCACCCACACACCGTCCATGAATCACCCACACACCGTCCATGAATCGCCCACGCATCGCCCATGAATCACCCACACACCGTCCATGAATCACCCACACACCGTCCATGAATTGCCCACGCATCGCCCACACACCATCCATGAATCACCCACACACCGTCCATGAATCACCCACATATCGTCCACAAATTGCCCACGCATCGCCCACACACCGTCCATGAATCACCCACACACCATCCATGAATCACCCACACACCGTCCATGAATCACCCACACACCGTCCATGAATCACCCACACACCGTCCATGAATCGCCCACGCATCGCCCATGAATCACCCACACACCGTCCATGAATCACCCACACACCGTCCATGAATTGCCCACGCATCGCCCACACACCGTCCATGAATCGCCCACACACCATCCATGAATCACCCACACACCGTCCATGAATCACCCACACACCGTCCATGAATCGCCCACGCATCGCCCATGAATCACCCACACACCGTCCATGAATCACCCACACACCGTCCATGAATTGCCCACGCATCGCCCACACACCATCCATGAATCACCCACACACCGTCCATGAATCACCCACATATCGTCCACAAATTGCCCACGCATCGCCCACACACCGTCCATGAATCACCCACACACCGTCCATGAATTGCCCACGCATCGCCCACACACCGTCCATGAATCGCCCACACACCATCCATGAATCACCCACACACCGTCCATGAATCACCCACACACCGTCCATGAATCACCCACACACCGTCCATGAATCGCCCACGCATCGCCCATGAATCACCCACACACCGTCCATGAATCACCCACACACCGTCCATGAATTGCCCACGCATCGCCCACACACCATCCATGAATCACCCACACACCGTCCATGAATCACCCACATATCGTCCACAAATTGCCCACGCATCGCCCACACACCGTCCATGAATCACCCACACACCGTCCATGAATTGCCCACGCATCGCCCACACACCATCCATGAATCACCCACACACCGTCCATGAATCACCCACACACCGTCCATGAATTGCCCACGCATCGCCCACACACCGTCCATGAATCACACACACACCGTCCATGGATCGCCCATGCATCGCCCACACACCGCCCACACACCGTCCATGAATCGCCCACACACCATCCATGAATCACCCACACACCGTCCATGAATCGCCCACGCATCGCCCATGAATCACCCACACACCGTCCATGAATCGCCCACACACCATCCATGAATCACCCACACACCGTCCATGAATCGCCCACGCATCGCCCATGAATCACCTACACAACGTCCATGAATTGCCCACGCATCGCCCACACACCGTCCATGAATCACCCACATATCGTCCACAAATTGCCCACGCATCGCCCACACACCGTCCATGAATCACCCACACACCGTCCATGAATTGCCCACGCATCGCCCACACACCATCCATGAATCACCCACACACCATCCATGAATCACCCACACACTGTCCATGAATCACCCACATATCGTCCACAAATTGCCCACGCATCGCCCACACACCGTCCATGAATCACCCATGAATCGCCCACGCATCGCCCACACACCATCCATGAATCGCCCACACACCGTCCATGAATTGCCCACGCATCGCCCACACACCGTCCATGAATCACCCATGAATCGCCCACGCATCGCCCACACACCGTCCATGAATCACCCACACACCGTCCATGAATTGCCCACGCATCGCCCACACACCATCCACGCATCGCCCACACACCATCCATGAATCGCCCACACACCGTCCATGAATTGCCCACGCATCGCCCACACACCATCCACGCATCGCCCACACACCGTCCATGAATCACCCACACACCGTCCATGAATTGCCCACGCATCGCCCACACACCGTCCATGAATCACACACACACACCGTCCATGGATCACACACACACCGTCCATGAATCACACACACACCGTCCATGGATCGCCCACACACCGCCCACACACCGTCCATGAATCGCCCACACACCATCCATGAATCACCCACACACCGTCCATGAATCGCCCACGCATCGCCCATGAATCACCCACATATCGTCCACAAATTGCCCACGCATCGCCCACACACCGTCCATGAATCACCCACACACCGTCCATGAATTCCCCACGCATCGCCCACACACCATCCATGAATCACCCACACACTGTCCATGAATCACCCACATATCGTCCACAAATTGCCCACGCATCGCCCACACACCGTCCATGAATCACCCATGAATCGCCCACGCATCGCCCACACACCGTCCATGAATCGCCCACGCATCGCCCACACACCATCCATGAATCGCCCACACACGTCCATGAATTGCCCACGCATCGCCCACACACCATCCATGAATCACCCACACACCGTCCATGAATCACCCACACACCATCCATGAATCACCCACACACCGTCCATGAATCACCCACACACCGTCCATGAATCACCCACATATCATCCATGAATCACCCACACACCATCCATGAATCACCCACACACCGTCCATGAATCACCCACACACCATCCATGAATCACCCACACACCGTCCATGAATCACCCACACACCGTCCATGAATCACCCACATATCGTCCACAAATTGCCCACGCATCACCCACACACCATCCATGAATCACCCACACACCATCCATGAATCACCCACACACCGTCCATGAATCACCCACACACCATCCATGAATCACCCACACACCATCCATGAATCACCCACACACCGTCCATGAATCACCCACACACCATCCATGAATCACCCACACATCGTCCATGAATCACCCACATATCGTCCACAAATTGCCCACGCATCGCCCACACACCGTCCATGAATCGCCCACACATCGTCCATGAATCACCCACATATCGTCCACAAATTGCCCACGCATCGCCCACACACCGTCCATGAATCGCCCAGTTCTGTTCTTTCAGGAATCCTCCCCCTCCATTTGTTTTATCATTTGCTAATATCAGTGTCACCCTTACAAAACGCTACACATCCTCTCTTAAACATATTAGATTTTATATTATCAGATGATCAGTGAGTCCCAGGACAGCTGTGGCTACACCTTCAGCATGTGAATGTGTGTGTGAATGGATGAATGATACACTGTAGTGTAAAGCGCTTTGGAGTCCTCTGACTCTAATGTGGGTCATTTATCATTTATTACCTCCTCATATGTGTCAGTAAATAGAAAATTAATTAGATGCCTTTTTTGTCATTTCAGACTATAACAATGGTGATAAACTGCAATGTGAAAACGATGATGAAGGTAAGGTTTGAAATAATTATCACACTTTTCTGTAAAATAAAGGAGTATCAGCTAATTTCCCTCATTTCTATAATTTACATCTCCCTAGACCATGTGTATTGTAAATCCCTTTAGATTAAAGCATCTGTCAAAAACATAAATGGTGTTATTTCAAAGTTGATAATAATGAAGTGAGGTGTTTTAATTCTGTCAACAATTTCACCTAAATCTTATATTATCTTTTATTTATCTGCAGATGTGCAAAGTAGTCCTTCCAGATATGGAAAAAAGGTTTCCTACCAATGTTTTCTTCATTAGATGTAATGTTTAAAACAGTTGACTCCACATACTGAGTCTCTATGAGTTTGCAGGAGCTGATTTCTTTTTCGGTCTCTGTAGGAGAAAAGGGCTGATTGTCAACATTTCATCAGGGATCTCTACTTTCCCGTTCCCTTTGTACACTCTTTATGCTGCGTCAAAGGTAAATCCTGCACCAGATAATCCTCTCTCCTCTTTTTTTAGATAAATGTTATATTTTTATCTTGTGCATTTGTAGGTATTTGTGGAGAGATTTTCTCGATGTTTGCAAGCGGAATATGAATCAAAAGGGATCATTATACAGGTAATCTGACTTTGCTTTAAAAGGACATTCCACTCCTAAGTGAAATTTAGTGGGAAAAAAGCATTTTGTAACCATCCCAGTCATTCTGAGAGTATTCCATTTGCTTTAGCTTAGAATAAACAATGTTAGTGAATGGTAACAGCAAGCATTCAATGTGATGAATCAATCAATCAATCAATCAATCAATCAATCATCAATCAGATTTTCTTTATGAAGCACTTTTCAAGCAAAAGTGCAACTCAAAGTACTTTACAGAATTAAAATGACCCTAAATTCCCATGACAGTTTAAAAGCATTGACACACACACACACACACACACACACACACACACACACACACACACACACACACACACACACACTAACACACACATACACTCACATACATACACTGAGCTGGGGAATGACACACACACACACACACCGAGCTGGGGACAAAGAGGCTGGAGCTACAACTGGAGGGGCTGGGGATGACCTGAAGGGCTACAAACAGAAGACACATAAATGAGATGCAGACAAAGGACACATGAGGGCGCTATGAAACACAAAAGGGGAATCTAGAGAGGGATGGAGAACATCAGGAGACACATGGGGAAAGACGCAGACCATGACAATTATTAACCCTCCCACTGTCCTAATGGGTGTGACCAGGGCTGGACTGGGACAAAAATTCAGCCCGGGCATTTTGACTGGAGACCGGCCCATCACCTGTTTTTTTTGGAAAAGACATTAAGCCTTATGCTGTTTCTGACACACACCAACGTACACTTTCTTATTGGTAGTATTTATGTATCAATCTAATAAACGTAAACCTACACCATCCTTCCTATCCTGGTATTCTAAAAAGTAGGGTTGGGGGTAATTGATTATTTTTAAAATGATTATTCTGACGATTATTTTATCGAATAGTCGACTATTCTAATGACTATTTAGATGATTAATTTAGCGATTACTTTTCTATTGCACAATTAATAAAAACCAAAAAATTCTCAAATAAATTCCTCCAAAAAATTGATAAGTTGTTACTGTAAGAGAATAAACACTACAGGCCTTCCATTTTGTATAACACTGCTTTTATTGTGTTGCGGTTGGTTATGTTCTGGTGACGTGTAGAACTTGGGAGTGCAGGCTGCTGCCTGAGAGGTGGTTGGAGACGGAGTGTCTCCATGCTGCTTTGTTTTGTTCACTTATGTGCATGAGGCAAGTGGTGTTACGACCCTTCCTGGGGAGTCACGTGTTTCTCCTATTTTAACTGTAAATCCTTCTAGCTGTTATATTTATAACAAGAAACAGATATTCGGACAGAATATTTTCACGTTTATTCGAATATGATTGTGGAACACACCCAGCATCATAATAAATGAAGTAATATTTATGCCAATTTAAGCCTTTATGGGTGACCAGGACTCTGTGTTTATGAATGTGGAAGACACCCAGCATCCTGTGATGGCACTAATAACATCAAGAGATAATAAATAAGGTAATATTTAGGTCAATTTAACCCTTTACACGTGACCAGGACACTGTAATCAATTTTTGGCAAGGGAAATGATCATTTGTTGCCATTTTTGAAGTGTTTATGAATGTGAAAGACACCCAGCATCCTGTGATGGCACTAATAACATCAAGAGATAATAAATAAGGTAATATTTAGGTCAATTTAACCCTTTACACGTGACCAGGACACTGTAATCAATTTTTGGCAAGGGAAATGATCATTTGTTGCCATTTTTGAGGTGTTTATGAATGTGAAAGACACCGGCATCCTGTGATGGCACTAATAACATCAAGAGATAATAAATAAGGTAATATTTAGGTCAATTTAACCCTTTACACGTGACCAGGACACTGTAATCAATTTTTGGCAAGGGAAATGATCATTTGTTGCCATTTTTGAAGTGTTTATGAATGTGAAAGACACCCAGCATCCTGTGATGGCACTAATAACATCAAGAGATAATAAATAAGGTAATATTTAGGTCAATTTAACCCTTTACACGTGACCAGGACACTGTAATCAATTTTTGGCAAGGGAAATGATCATTTGTTGCCATTTTTGAGGTGTTTATGAATGTGAAAGACACCGGCATCCTGTGATGGCACTAATAACATCAAGAGATAATAAATAAAGTAATATTTAGGTAAATGTAACCCTTTACAGGTGACCAGGACACTGTAATCAATTTTTGGCGAGGGAAATTATCTTCTTTTTTTTTTTTTTTGTTGCCATTTTTGGGGTGTTTTTGATGACACAATAGGCAGTATGAGTACAGTAACGTCAACAGATAATACATAAAACCCTTATTTGGTCAATTTTAGCCTCCATGAAAATCTTAGCGATTCAATCACTTTTTGGCAAGTAAAATGCCATTTTAGTTGTCTACAATTAAATCATCAATAAAGAATTTAAAGATATTTTGAGGCATTTCTTATAGGTAAACGGGAGGGTGTCGTCTATTTGGCAAGTGACAATCTTAATTTTATGTGCTGAAGTGCTTTTATCTTGTTACTTTTAAATAGAGCAACGTAATGAATAGCAACCTACACAGTGTCATTGTAAAGCCAAAGCTTGATCATTTTAAATACTTTTTTTCAAGTAAAAATGTGCCCCAAACTAGTTAACTGTGGCTCCATGTCAAGTGGACTAAAGAAAGGAAGGGGAAAAAATTAAATCGCTGGAGAATTGTTTATTTCCATTTATACAACGTTTACATTCAATACAGGGTGCCATTTTACATTGTTTATTTATTTAGTATCATGGCTGTAACATAAAGAAAGCCAGTTCTTACCACAAAGTTTGTGGCACAAACCATCTTTCAATTGCAAATATTGCAAAAAGGATTAATATATCCTCATTGTGAACGTTTAAGACAAATAGCAACACTTAAAACAACTTCCGAACTGGAAAAACTAATGTAGCAAGGTGCAGAAAGGAGTGTCTGGGCGGGATTCGATCCCCAGACTCCCGGGTGAAGGCCATACGCTTTAACCAGTCAGCCAAAGGGACATCTCCTTGGTCAAGCAGCCAGGGCGCATAATGTACCGGGATATTGTGGATGCTCACACTGCCACATCTTCCTCCTTCTTTCCACAAGCACGTCCTCGTGCTCCCGCGCAGGGTGCCACAAACACTGCCACACTAATATCCGCGATAAACATCTGTTTAAGTACCGGAAGAGGTTATCTTTGCTTTCTGAATGTCCATATTGCTAGATATGCTGTGTTTTAGGGCGAAATCCTGGGGAATTTTGTCTAGAAATGCAATTACCTAACCGTGCGCGATCCCGCGGTGGCTAATCATTTTTTGGCAGCGAGTCAATTTATGGCACAACACCGGCTCGGGTTTCTCCTCCTCCTCCCTCTTTTCTTCTCCAACCTGTCGCTGGGCTGAGGCTCCATCACTTCCTAAATTGATTTTACTTGAACCTTCACTACCAAACAACTGTGAGATTTTAACACATGTGCCAGCATCAGCCTGAAGGGCCAGTTTCTTTTTTAGTCGAATTTTCTCCGCTTCTCCTTTCCGTTTTTTGTTCTCCATTAGGTTAAGCTCGTCTGTCTGTTTACTGAGATTCACAAACAACTGGCGGGTGCATCAGACCTCTGGCTATTGGTCCAGCCCAGAGTGTATTATTACCAATTGGCCAATCCACCAACTTTTACGAGGCGTCGCGTGGGGCGGCGCGGACAAGTTGTCCGCAACAACTAGAGGCCAGGAAAAAAATAAATAAATAAATAAACAGACACCGGCCCATAAAAGATGAAAGGGTCGGCCCAGCGGGCAGTTGCCCGCTATGCCCTATGGTCAGTCCAGCACTGGGTGTGACCCCGCAAGGAAAGTTGACCATTGAGCAGGGTCCACATGGCAGGGGTGAGGAGTGAGCACCACCTCACCCCTGCCACGTGGACCTCAAGGTACAAACCATCAATCCTGCTCAATGGTCAACGTTCCTCACGGGGTCACCCATAAAGACAGTGGGAGGGTTAAATAATAAAACAATGCTAAAATATAATCATGTAAAATGAGTAATTAAACCATAATAAATTATTAGTTAAAAGCTAACCGAAATAGGTGGGTCTTGTGCTTGGCCTGTGGCCCTGAGGTTGTCTGGCAGCTCGTTCCAGAGGCGAGGGCTGTAATACTGGAAGGACGCCTTGCCCTGAGTATGTGTCCTGACTTTAAGGATAATCAGGAGACGCCTGCCAGAGGAGCGCAGAGGCCATGAGGGTTCATATGATAAAAGCAACTCTGAGAGATAAGAAGGCCCAAGACCATTAAGACACTTAAAACCCTTAAAAGAACCTTAAAATCGATCCTGAAACATACGTAGAGCCATGCAGGGATTCTAAAACTGTCAAAAATTATAATCATTATTGAGTTATTTTAATGATTTTTCACACAAAATGCTAGCTGCTACCATTCACTTACATTGTTTATGCTGAGCTAAAGCTAACGGAATGCTGCCAGATTAGGAGACTGACAATAGGAAAAGCTTCCTCCCGCACATCTAACTCTGGGGAATATGGTAACAGACTAAACTTCTCTTAGGAGTGAAATAGGAAGAGGTTAGTTCTTCAGATGTTGTAAAAGCTCCTGGTTTTATTGATTTTTTCTCAGGCCGTGGTTCCATTTGGGGTCTCCACGCGCATGGCGGGTTACCAGAAAACCAATATGGTGACTCTGTCCCCAGAAGACTTTGTTAAAACCTCCATGCAGTACCTGAGAGCTGGAGACAAAACACACGGCAGCATCTGCCACACAGCTCTGGTAAGATTTTGATGTCGGTGTCGGTACAGGATCTGCTCGGGTGCCAGATCGACTTTTTTTCAGTCATTGATTTTTTTAATGCTTTTAATTGTATACAAATAAATTGGAAATTTCAAATTCAATTCAATTCAATTCAATTCAAAAATACTTTATTAATCCCAGAGGGAAATTGATTGCTGTAGTAGCTCAGAATAATAATAATAATCAAGTCATCAAAGAGTTGTTGTATATTACAATGGCTGTTGGCAGGAAGAATCTCCAGTAGCGGTCAGTGTTGCAGTGAAACTGAAGAAGCCTCTGACTGAAGACACTCTTCCGTTGTCGGACAGTCTTGTGAAGAGAATGCTCAGGGTTGTCCATCATTGTTTTGATTCTCTGGAGAATCCTTCTTTGCATTATCTCCTCCAGTGGTTCCACAGTCGTCCCCAGAACAGAACCAGCCTTTTTTACTAGGCTGTTGAGCCTTTTCAGGTCCCTGCTTCTGATGCTACTACCCCAACAGACAATGGCTGAAGAGATTACACTCTCAACAACAGACTCGTAGAAGATCTGCAGCATCTTGCTACAGACATTGAAGGACCTAAGCGTCCTCAAGAAGTGCAGTCTGCTGTGTCCCTTTTCTTAAGACGCTAGAAGAAAAAATGTCCAAAAAAGGCAAAACTTACATGTAGTTAACAGAGCTACTCCAACATGCAGCCACCCAGAGCAGCGCGAGAATGGAATGGAAAATTTGCAACCTTAGGTGGTGTATTTAAATAGTTATGGAATTCTTTGAGTATAACATTGAATGTTCAATGTCGGTTGGTACTTGCCTTTCAGTATCCAATAAATACTCCCAGGCAGAACAACATAAATTAATTGTGATTATTTATATTATATATATTATATATTATACTGAAATAGATTTTTGAAATGGGAAAACATTTTTGGGGAAATACATTCATATTGCCAAGGAAAATGTGAAGTTAAAGCAAAAACATCAACTGATAAATGGAGACCTTGATCAACTCAAATTTTGATGAAATGGATTGAAATATTAAACATAAAACATAACTAACAAAATATAAAGAGGAGTTCAACATTCATACAAACCAACAGAGGTGCTAATTATGTAAATACATTTTAGAAAATATTTTGGCGCTGACTGATCTTCATTTTATGTAGTTGCACATTCTTTACTAAATGAATACAATATGGTGTTTTATTTTACAAATGCCATTATAAACACAAATTTATGTGGTAAGAAACATTATTTTAATAATGAAACTGCTAAATTCTTTCCAAAACCTGAGTGAAAGAACAGTATAAAGATGTGTAGTGTATTTTGTCCGATTGGATTTGCCGTACTTTCACGTCATCGGCAGTCGAAGGACCCCGAGCCGATCTGGCACCTGAGCAGATCCTGTACCGACACCGGCGCTGAATGTCAATGGATGGATGAATTTAATGAATGTTTCTTGTTGTGGGTGCAGGGTTGGTTGATGCAGTGCATTCCCCTAAAGGTCCTCCATTCTGAATTTCTGCTACAACACATGCAATATTACGTCAAGAAGAAAATGACAAAGAAGCAATTGATGTCTGCAAAAACGGCACCGTCTGAAAACAGAAAACACTAAATACGATGTGACTACAGCGTTAGTTATGGACCTTTTGAATGTTTGTTTTGTGGGTTTATTTTTAGCGTGTGCGATCATAGTGGACCATTTTTACTGTAATGCAGGTAACAATCAAACGAGATGAATGAAACAGGGTTTAGGGGTCTGCAGCTGCAGCACTGAGGCCACATGCAGTGGCTCTTTTACCAAAATAAAACAGAAACGATTTCTCTTCGTAGCCACAATAAGAAAGCTAGTTTTAGCTGTTTTCTCCTCTGATTTTACGGAAATTTGTGACTGAAATTTCTGATGCTAATAATACTAATAGATCGTTATTCCAACTTGCAGTCATACGTGCTTTATTTTATTCTACCACAAGAATTAAACATTTTAAAGCTTATTTATGCTAAATGATAAAGTGCAAGGTTTGCACTAGAAGGAAGATTATATGAAGGAAGGTCTTTTTAACTTTAGAAGGAATTATGTAAATCTTGGTGAAACTGAACCAAATTTTATGTTCAATGTTATTTCCTAGGATACAAACTCTTTTATTTTGAATGTGGATATTAATGATTCTTCCACAAATATAGAAACAGTTCAGATATACATGTACGGTGTAGGACATCACTTAGAAAATTACTACATTGACTCAGGAAAAACTTTGCCAGATAAAACAGATTCAGGAGAACATTCTGTTGGTGGCACAGATGCCAGAGGCAGTTTGACCTCATGGCCGACGGTGGTAGACGTCCTAATACGAACACCGTATACGTACAGGTGAAACTTGAAAAATTTGAATATTTGGTAAAAGTTTATTTATTTCAGAAATTCAACTTAAAGGGTGAAACTAATATATCAGATAAACTCATGCCAAGCAAAGCCAGAAGTTTCAAGCCTTTATCTGTTATAATTGTGATGATCATGGCTTGCAGTCAAGCCCCCACAATGCGGGACAGAAATTGAGGCCAATGCGGAAGTGAAATAAATTGCAGTTCCACCCTCATCCGCTGGGGGCTGGTGTCAGAAGCGAGTAAATCCTCTTTGACTCCCATGTTAAAAATATCAATTTCACAGCAGAAATAAACATGTTTACAGCCTGGTACCAAATCATGTTTTTGGTTTAAATTATCTAGTTTACACTCAACTCTGAGGGGGGTGAATTTTTTTCTCACTCTTCTGTTTAAGTGTATCAAAAGCCTAAAATTCTGTATAGTTAATGAGCATCAGACCCACGTGACCACAGAGCTAGCTCCGGGGAAAGGCCTCAGCCTGAAAACTGTTCGGTCATTTTCAATCTCTCAACTTAGACCAGTAGTTGTAGCGTTTGTGTATTCTTTTATGGATATTATTTGTGCAATTGTTGGACAAAATGACTTGCTGTGGCATTAATTGCACTAATAGAGCGTCCAAGGAGTCTCCACTTCATTTTTTCGGTAAGTAAAATTATATTTATGTATTTTAGGTCACTGCCGAGCTGAGCTTAGATTTTAACATGTACTGTTTAACCATGAAATTTAAATGTAATAGGGTAAAACCCAGTGCATTTAACATAATGCTGCACTTTAGAAAATGGGTTGAAATATAACATGTTGGTGGAGCTGGGTTCCGACTATCGGCTTGTGGAGCTCTCAGGAGACTTCTGTTTTCCACCTGGTTCTCCCCTCCCCGCAGCTCGGCACATCTCTGTCTGATTGCGGCTCCTGTCTGCTGCGCGGGCTGCCGGCTTGTGGAGCTCTCGGGAGACCTCTGTGTTCCACCCGGTTTTACCCAGCGGTCAGCCCGGCGTATCTCTGACTCAGAAGCTCTGGTGTTGTGCACAGTTAACTCTGGTTGTAGCTAGGTTGCTACCTCCGTTAGCTTAGCTCCCACCTCCACGTTAGCTTTGGGTTAGCTTCAGGTTAGCTTGTAGCTAGTTCGACTGGTATCATCAGTTGATCCCAGCCTTACAGCCCCACCCTCAGCTCCACCCCTCTTCCCTTTTGTGGAATTGTCTGGGCTTGACGGAACCTGTGACACGGTCAAAATGGCGGTGGTGGCCACCTCCCATTTCTCCTCAAAAACGTGTTATTGGAGCCTATGGAAATGAATTGTCCAGTATATATGTCGATGCTTGCAGCTTATGAAATGGCAAGAATTCAAAATCTCAGAAATGTCGGAAAATTTGAATATTGTGAAAATGCTCAACATTCTACGCTCAAAGTGTCACACTCTGATCAACTAATAGGTCCAAAACACCTGCGAAGGGTTCCTGAGCCTTTAAATGGTCTCTCGGTCTAAGCCGTATCACTGAAACAAATAAACTTTTGCACCATATTCTGAGAGTTCCAGTTTCACATGTATGTGAATAGACATTTCTATTGTTCAAACCTGCAAAGACCCTAATTGCACCTCTAGAATAATGTTTTTTTTATAACAAAGGGAAACAACTTGTTCATTTGGTTGATAATAAATGTTGCAGATGCCAGAAGAACTCTCTTGCAGTTCCATATTTAAACACTAGAAGTGATGTTTCTGACAACTGTGTAAATCACTAACCTCACCCGTGACCCCAGATTTAATTCTGTATTCAAACATGCACTAAAACAAACTGTTCCTAAATGTATGTCCATGTTTAGAAAGACTGAAGACTGTTTTCTTTTTTCTGTAAATGTAAAATGCTTTGATGACATCTTTGCTTAATGCACAATATTCCTTCTGATGTAGCAATTTTTTCAACTTATAAAACCTCACTTATTGTAATATTTAATTGTACAAATTGTTTTTATGCTTTTCTGTATTTGAGCATATTTGTGTGTTGTATATGGAAAATATGGAAATAGGGTGTCCTCGATAGTCATTATCACATTTAAGTTGCTTCCTTGTTCATTTACACCTGACATCAACATCTGCAAAATCCTTTAAATCACCTACTGATAAAGGCAGGCGTGTTGAAGCAGAGAAACCTCCAAAGCATGTTGAATATGGACCCTGGAGAAACAGGGTTGGGCACCACTGATAAAGGCTAGACGTGATCAACATTTCATAATTAAATTTGTGATGATTCAAAAGAAAAATAAATGAATGAACCAGAAAATTAATTAACAAATAAGCATTTAATCTGTCTGTCATCGTATTTTAACACATCATCGGGCTAAAATGCAGTAAGTAAATGTTTTCTACATGTTTTAAAGGTGCTGGATGTAAAAATGAAGTAAGAGTGACATCCTGTGGTCACATTTCAGTACTGCAGTCCATTTATAAAAAAGTGATTTGGTCACTTCTGTTTGATGGCTGTTACCATTTACGGATCATCGCCAGAAGATTCTGGACAATCAAAGACAAGTTATATGCAGTATGTTGATCAAACCAAGTTGAGAAAAATTAGATAGAGATTTTTTAGAGCCAAATATTTGTTGTTAAATTACTGTTAGCATTGATAGCTAATAGTTAGCCTTGATAGCTCAACGTTAGCCTTGATAGTTCAATGTTAGCCTCTAGCCTTCTCTATCTAATATTCAGATAAAACAAAAAGATGCTATAAATTCTTAAGGTTTCAAGAAAAAACCAGTCTTTCTTCTGTAACTGGCTTAGGATCTTTACACTGGCATTTACAATCTGACACTGGCCGGCAAAGAGCAACACAGATTGTGAACAAAGCCTTCAGCCTTTTCAAACAGAGAAAAACTGGCCTCCACCCAGCTGACTGAGAAGTAAATACGTTTCAATGTAACCTTCCAGCCAACGTGATTGAGACATTCAACTGTTTTGTAACAATTTTACTCGAAATTTCTTACTTCTTTTACCCTTAATGTCATTAATGGGTAGTGTTGGTGTCTCATTATCATGTGTTTTGTAGAGAGCCATTATGGGTCTAGTGTCTTATCTATAGACCTGCATGTTCTCACTCCCACACAAACATTAATATTGCACAATAGAAACACAGAAAAGCACCACTCACTGTGATCAGCATCCTCTAAGTTTATGAGCTTTGACCCATTTCCAGAGGAGCCACATAGATCTGGCTGTAATTTAGCTCGCTGCTGCTGACGTTGTTCACGGAAAAGATACAAACACGTCTCGTCTTTTATCTGCATCTACATATTCAGAAGCAGACAATAATTTGTGCTGCAAAGATGTCTGCCTAAGGAGTGTTCATGGGGTACAAGTGTGTTTAGACAGCCATGATGTATGATCCTCCCTCTTGAGAGATAGTTGGTGGGAGATAGGGGGGAGATGGCGGGAGGGAGGGAGGGGGGGGGACGGTCAGAGTGACCCTGATCTCAGAAGATCCGTGCCTGAGCTGACTGTTTAAGACACAAAGAGAGAGACGTTTTATCCCAAACGATAAGCAATGACATGCTTTTAAAGCATAAAAACAAATAACACAGCAACAATAAGGATTTAGAGGTTCAAAGATCATGGGAAAGCGAACAGTTTAAAGATGTTCAGTTAAAAAATGCTATATTACCGAGAATATTCAGGTGGGATTATGAAATTTCACCCTTGCTTTCTAAATGGTTCTTGAAGGGAATTTGACTGCTTGATATAAAGAAAAAAATAGATGATTTAAATTTTTTTTATTATGACTTTCAAATTGAAAATAAACTAAAAATTAATTCTGTTGCACATTATGAACAGATTTTCATGTTGAGAGCGCAGGAGGATTGGACCCAAAATGCAGATACCAGAACGACTCAAGAGTTTAAGCATCTCAGGGTCTTGTTCACGAGTGAGGGTAGGTGGGATCGGGAGATCGACAGGCGGATTGGTTCGGCGTCTGCAGTGATGCGGGCGCTGAGCCGATCTGTCGTGGTGAAGAGGGAGCTGAGCCAGAAAGCCAAGCTCTCGATTTACCGGTCGATCTGCGTCCCAATCCTCACCTATGGTCATGAGCTTTGGGTAATGACCGAAAGAACGAGATCGCGGATACAAGCGGCCGAAATGAGTTTCCTCCGTAGGGTGGCTGGGCTCGGCCTTAGAGATAGGGTGAGGAGCTCGGACATTCGGGAGGGACTCGGAGTAGAACCGCTGCTCCTCCGGATCGAAAGGAGTCAGTTGAGGTGGTTTGGGCATCTGGTCAGGATGCCTCCTGGACGCCTCCCTGGGGAGGTGTTTCGGGCACGTCCTGCCGGCAGGAGGCCCCCGGGTCGACCCAGGACACGTTGGAGAGGTTACATCTCCAATCTGGTCCTGGAACGCCTTGGGGTCCTGCCGGAGGAGCTGGTGGATGTGGCCGGGGAGAGGACGGTCTGGAGCTCCCTAGTTGGGATGTTGTCCCCACGACCCGAATAGGATAAGCGGAGGAAGACGAAGACGACAGAACGACTCAAGGCAGGAGTGGTTTAAGAAAAATAAATTCCTTTTATTGAAGGAGGATAGGTAAAAATCCAAAGGAGCAAAACCAATCTAATATCGAAAAAAACACTGACAAAAAAAACAAAACAGAAGCTCACTCATGAGCGCGAACCTGGAGAAACTCGAGGGACAAACAACCGGACAAACCGACAAACACTGAGAGACACAGACAGGGTTATATACACGGGGCTGGGTGATTAGGAGACGAGGAGCAGGTGTGTGGGGAATTGGGCACAGGTGAAACTACTGAACTGAGGGAAGAAGCAGAAATAAGCAGGGGAGAAACCCATATCTAAATCCTGTAAACCAAAGCTACTAAAATAACCCAAAACTAAAGTTAAACGCAGTAGAACATAGGGAAATCTAAAAATAAGTAAACGAAAGATCTAGGTGGGGAAGGGAAACACACACACTGAAGGAGACTAAGGAACTGAACGTATAAGCATATAGAGATCTACAGTGGAGAGACTAGGAGAACACGAGGGAAACCTGGAGGGAGCTGGGGACAAAAAAGGGCTGTGGACTACAAGGACACAGAACACTAGGGGACACCTGAGGGGAACCTGGAGGGGGGCTGGGGACCACAGGGACACATAACATGACAGATTTTAACTTTGTTTACTACAATCATTGGTTTTTAATCTGAGTAACTGAAACTGTCTTAAATATAAATGTACATTTTTTTTAAATATGAAAGGTGTAAAATAAATATATAAGAATGAATGGTCACATTTATTTACTGCTGATTGCCTCTGTTAAAACTCTGCGGAGGGGTCATCCATCCACTTGCCTGCCTTAAAACTCCATAAAAGAGAGCGGTGTGGGTTGCTGGATAATTTTACAGGCTCCACTTGCAGGGCTGCCAACTCTCATGTATTGAGCACGAGACACACATCTGGCCCTCTTCGCACACTCTCGTGCCACACCTCCAATATCTCACGCTGAAGAATCAACCTACCCGCTCTCACGTAAACTTAAGGAGGTGAAAAGTAGATGTAGACCCCACAGACATAAATACGTAAATGCCCAATTGGGCGCTGGATAGCATAACAGCATCACCGCCATATTGGATAGGTCTCACTCTCCATAACAGTGACTGAACAGTCTGAAAAGTCCAGTCAATGCAGAGTTAGCAACTTGTGTCTGATTTAGTGAAAAAGCTTGACAAAATGTGTTTTTTAGTCAGATAGAGCCTTCCTTAGTAGAAATTAATGCACTGGGGGCAAATGGAGACCCGTCTAAAATGGCGGCCGGTCACTACGGCAGTGCCAGTGTGGTAAACTCGCAGTTTAGAGACTTGAGCAATGGCAGATCCACCAAAGAAAGCTAGAATTCTCTTTTCAGAAGAATCTAGGAAAAGGTAAAGAGAATGTGATAGACCAGACCAGAGTTAATATTGGGCCAGTTTTTCTGTCTGGAGAGCTCTTCTTGAAAGAACGGCATGAACTACAGACTCTGGCCTAGCCGTGCTGCTAATGGATAGGTAAGTAATAAATAATTTCACCAGGATTATTGTGTTTGGTCGGGCATAACGTTGTTATACAGTCCTGGTAAAACTTTATTCAATGCTGAAACACAGCTTAATATGTGTGGGCCACACCTGTTCCTGGCTTAGGATCTTTTCAAAATGCTGCTGCGCTTCACCGACTGCTGTTGAATAACAAATGCCAGCGCTACAATGTTAGCTGGCGCAGACTGAGCAACCCTACTGACTCACAAATTATAAACAAAGACTGTGTCCCTCTTTAGCTTTTTTCTGAAAGAAGAAAACTTCCTTCCAAAATGATTGAGATATTAGAACGGTTAGTGATTTTGTTTTTCCAACTGTAAAAGTCTTACATGTTGTAACCTTAAACAAGGCAGTTGTTGGTGCATATTCTCAGTCATGCAGGGCATGATAGTGAATATTGTAAATTCTCTTGCTATTTTGTCTCTCATCTAAGAAGCTTCTGCTGTTCTTATTTAGAAATGAAGAAGCCTCTGAATAATGGAATCTCATGAAAAAAAAAACAGCTACAGTTTAATCTTAATCATGAGTTATTCTGATACATGTATGTTTTTGGAAAAAAAATTATGAAAAATGTAACATTTTCCCTCTGAGGCCATTTTAAAATTTTTATTTCTGCAAGATTAAAATGAATAAAAACAATGTTACATGCAGGGATGTGTATTTTTGAAACTCTGGCGATACGATACATATCACGATACAGGGGAGGCGATACAATATATCACGATACAGGGGAGACGATACGATATATCACGATATATTGCAATACATTCAGTCAGACGTTACAAGCATTTTTTTTTTTTACCGAATTTACTGTAAGAATGTTCAATAAACAGTCCAAACGGATACGTAACATGTTTAACATGAGGTATCTGAACCATGATGGAGGGATTTACATTTCATTGGTGGAAACAAAACCCGTTGCACACTGCTGCCAACTAGCGGGTGGCAATTGAATTGCACAAAACGAAAAGAAAATGCACAAAAGTTTGCATGTAAATTATTTCAAGAATTAGATACACGGCTTTTGAATATCGATGTAATAATCGCAGGAAAAAATATCACGATATATTGCCATATCGATATTTCCGATGCACGGCTTTTGAATATCGATATAATATTGCTGGAAAACATATCACGATATATTGCCATATCGATATTTCTGATACACAGCTTTTGAATATCGATATAATATTGCTGGGGGGAAAAATCACGATATATTGCCATATCGATATTTTCTTACATTCCTATGTGTTATATTGGATGTCTAGTATTGTTTGAGCAGTGAGGAGAAAATGAAACAAATCTAAATTTAACAGAACAAATAGAAAACTTTTGACAAAGTAATGAGATTATTTGAATTTGGCTAAATTAATTAAATAAAAACTACATTTGTTCCCTATCATTTTTATTATAATCACTGCTTTTATATATTCCCTACTCATATGCTCAGATCAAACTTTTTTGGCTTTGCACCTGCTTCCTGTCTTCTTAGGTTTGTTTTATAAATAAACATGTAGTGAATTAGGTTATTATGTAATTTTTATTTTAATTAGTCTGACAGGTTAAACGTGTCCACGAGCATATTAACATTATCAAAAACAATCAAAACACTAAATACTGTATTAAAAACTTATTTGACACATCTAAAATCAAATGTATGATGTTATTACATTTTATCTAAGGTGTGTAGATTCATATAGCGCTTTGGGCTTCCTGACAGGGTTGCGGAAGGCGCTTTATAAATAAAGCTTTGATTGATTGATTGATTGATTGATTGATTGATTGATTGATATAATTTCCATTGCCTCTATTTAAAATCCATGTAAAATTTAAAATGGCCACCAGAGGGCACAAAAAGCAAAGGTTTACGAATGTTCTTGAGTGATTTTTCTGAAAAAGCAAACACACTTTTAGACTGAACATTCATTTCATCATTTTCTATTTAAGAAAGACATGTTTGCAGTTTAATGACAATTTCAGTGGATAAAAGGTTAATCTAGCATTAAATACGTCAGTTAAATTGATGACTCCAACATGTGAATGATTTGTAACCTTTTTATTTGTGTTTCTATCAAAGCTGCAGCCTGAGTATCTTTGGTGTGTTCTTGCTGTGTTGAAATTCTAATTCCATCTTTTAGTTCTTTTTAAAACACAGAAAGGTTTTATTCACCTGCAAGGTTTCGTTTGCGGCAGCCGCAAACGAAACCTTGCAGGTAAATAAAACCTTTCTGTGTTTTAAAAAGAACTAAAAGATGCAGCCTGAAAACTTGTGCATCAGCTGATGCTGAAATAATTTTTCTTTTCCAAAAGCAGGGACTCTGAATCTCAAGCGGTCTGTAATTTACCAAGGACATCACTTCTGAATGTCAAAATCCCTCTCTCATCAAAGAACAAAGCTGATAAGTGTGTGTAGTTCACGTCCAGAGCTGCAGAATAATGGTTTTACCATCAGTGGGATCATATTTAAGAACAAATATTAGGTGAGAGCAGCTTCATTCAGTCTAAAGCCTCAGGCAGATGAAAGACTCATTACAGACGGGGTAAAAGAAACTCCTTGTTTTGATTTCGGTGGAGGAGCTCCCCTGTGTGACTCCTTTCTCCTGCATGGACACTGCTTGCGTGTTGTTTCAGTAAACACAAGGGTCCTCAGATGATCCAAGACCAGCACAGGGCCACTGCAGCCCACCCAGGAGCCAGGGTCAGCGCTGCCCTGATTCAGACACACAAGCTCACTTCTACGTATAAAGCCCGTCGCACCGGAAAGCATCCAGACTGACCAGTGGGGTTTTCGGTTTAAGACTGGAGCGGTTTCAGCTCCATGCCTGATCCAGGCTAATGATTGGAAAGCCATAAAACCCAAAGTCCACATTTGAGGAATGGTAGATGGACGGGTAGAAAACCAAAAGGCCAGAGTCTGTTTCTGGCAACCGAGCACCCACACATGGCTGAGCTTTGCTTGCATAGCCTCACTTCAAGGCAAAGGGCCCTGCAAATATAAACAGCAGAGCGGCTGCAGCTGGAGCAGCGAGGCAGCAGCTTGCTTACTAAGACCTCTCTACATTAAACAATGGATCAAGTGACGCACGGGCCTTTGGCAGTGCAACAGAGACCCGGACAGCAAAAAAAAAAAAAAAAAAAAAAAAGGCCTCCTTCAGTATGTTTACATCTCTGCTCTCTCAATATTTACCTCACAGAAAAACACACAATTTTCCACTCCTTTTGTCTGTTCCTGTGTCCTCCACCTCCAGCAGAGCAGCGACAGAAACAAGTCTTTTTGTTGCACACATCAGAAAACTATTCTGTAAATTTCTACCTACTAAATTAATTGCAAAACTGATAAGTCTCTCTCTACAAGTGCTGAGAAGCACGAGACTTATTATAAATCTCCTGTGCAGTTAACCGATATTCACCATGTGGTTTCTGCAGCAGACACTGGGAACTGAATACAGCTAGGGCCGTCGCTGTGTGAGTCCTGGATTGTAAAAAGTGCTTGTGCATCTGTGTTATATCTCTTTTATGATGGGGCACAATGGGGAACGGAAGGGCCCAGGAGCCAGTGAATTAACACAAATTACAGCTAACAGTTGCCTGGGTAACTGGATAGGAATGAAGGCCAAATACTGTGTAATTTCCTAATGAAGAGGGGGAGTTCTTCTTTTTCACATTTAGAGACCTCCTCTTCCTGTTACCGTAACGACAGGAGATCTGTACCTCTATAGAGCAGTGGTTCGCTCATCAAGTCGCTCAGAAGGGTTTTGAAAGGGTTTTATACAGAAAATGTACTTTATTGTACAAAAAACTATTGCAATATATGTTTATGTATTTAGCAGACGCTTTTGTCCAACGCGACTTACAAGTGATAATCGGCATATTGCCCTTGAGGCTAACAACAACAATAACAACAACTTGACATCAATCATGGAGAGTAGGGAACAAGGAGTGGACAGTAGAGAGGGGGACGGGTGCAGGGAGGGTGCTAGTTTAGAAGATGCTCTCTGAAGAGCAGGGTCTTCAGGAGTTTCTTGAAAATTGAAAAGGAAGCTGCTGTTCTGGTAGTGCTTGCTAGGTCATTCCACATTTGTGGAACGATGCATGAGAAGAGTCTGGATTGTCCTGAGCGTGGTGTAGGCACTGCAAGCCGACGATCCTGTGATGACCGGAGCGGCCGGGACGAGACGTAAGCCTTTGCAAGAGGATTCAGGTAGATGGGAGCCGTACCATCTCGGACTTTGTATGCTAGTGTTAGCAATTTGATGTGTGCTGCTAGCGGTAGCCAGTGGAGCTCAATGAACAGAGGGGTGACGTGTGCTCTTTTGGGCTGATTGAAGACGAGACGCGCCGCTGCGTTCTGGACCATTTGAAGAGGTCTCACAGTCCAGCCCGGAAGACCAGCTGGAAGGGCTTTGCAGTAATGGAGGCGGGAGATGACAGTAGATTGCACCAGTTGCTGGGTGGCACATTGTGTTAGGTGTGGTCTGATCTTTCGTATGTTATACAGCGCAAAGCGGCATGAACGAGCAACAGAGGCAACATGATCTTTAAAGGTCAGGTGTTCATCAATCACAACACCCAGATTTCGAACTGCCTTTGAAGGAGACAGAGATAGGAAGTCATTTTGGATTGAGATATTGTGCCGTATGGATGGTTTTGCTGGGATGATATATATGTATAAATGCACACTACATTTCTCTCAATTAGCATCTTAAGTTAAATAGTGGCATCATAAATGTAAAACTTAAAACTATATTTTAAAGCGTTATCGAATCTTTAAAGGGAGACTAGGCAGTTTTGGCTTGCTTTTAGCACTCTCTAGTGTCTATTTGTGGAACGGAAACCAAACCCTATCTTGTTGCATGTTCATCTTTTTAACATCTCAGTCTAATAGCCGAACTGTCTCCCAGCTTTCTTTAGTGTTTAGAGGGGTGATCCATCACTAAATTCAACAAAGCAGCCGTGTTCATGAGCCAGAGTGCAGCGGCAGGTACGTAAGCTCCATTTTTTCAAAGCCCATCCGGCCAAACCAGCAACTGTGAAGTTGCAGGTGAGATATTCTGGCCAGAAGCGTTGATGGGGGCTGGGTGGCCTTTCATTAACCCTGTAAAGGGTCATTTTAACACATTACTGGCTCAAGAAAATCATTTAAAAATACAAAAAAAGTTGCAAAGTGTCTCTTTAAATGTGGATACAAGAGTGAGCGGTGCAGGGGCATGCAAAACATCTGCAGGGTGTGAACTTAATAAGTTTGCTTCACAAGCATCGAAGCTTGTAAATGCTTTTTAAAGTCGTTGAATCTTTTGGTAGAATTTCCCCCCACTCTTCCTAGAAACTGTTTCAACTCAAAGATCCAGATCAAAGCTTCGTACAAGTTCAGACTGTTATATGGTGCTCAACTTTCTCTTTTAAGGTGCATTAAAAATAACAGTACTGGAAAATATTTGATCACAGGGATTTGAGCTAAAGTAGTCTGTTCACAGGGTGAAGCGCAGTCACAGTGCTGTTTGGTATCAGGGTGTGTACCTCAATGAACTTCAGAAAGCTGAAAAGTGATTTGTCTCCCGAGATTTGAGAAAATAATTTACCAATGACTTAAAGCTAAGGCTAGAACATCTCCCAGCAGCTTGATGTTCTTGTAATTACAGTTGCACATAGTGAGAAATTTAAAGAGGACATATTGTTCAAAACTCAGCTTGCACCCTTTTATGCTGTCATGTTGATCTCTACTGTCTCTAAACAGTCCAGGCAAGAACCCCCCCCCCCCCCCCCCCCCGTTCATCTGTTTTCTGTCAGTTATTGGTTTCAGAAAGTTAAAAAATTCCCCGTTTGTGACATCACAAATGGGATAACCAGTGGCGGTTTTACTATTAGGCATAGGTCGCCTGGGGCCCCCTTATGTTGGGGGGCACCATAGCCCTGACCACCCAATGGACCATTCCTTTAACCCCCGTCAACTGCACGTTACTGCAGCAGCACGTCATAGCTGCTGATAGGAACCGCTGTGGTCAACAGAACCTTTTCCACCGGAGCCGTCAGCAGCGCAAGTCGGCCACCTCTCAGGAGCAGCATGTCGCGGCCCTTACGCGCCGGTTCTATTTTCTACGCGCAACGCCTCTGAAACGGGTCAAGTTCGACATTTTTGGGGAAGGAAAGACAGGAAATTGGATGCGGAAACGGAGCGAAGCTCCCGAGATTTTCAGAATAAAGAAACGTACTGCCTTCCGGTTGCTTTACTTTAAAAAAAAGTTACTGCCTGGTCCCCCTCTGAAGACAGAAGCTAGCTGATATTTGGTCGTTCGTCCTGACACGTGCTGTTGGTGAACTGTATAATGTTTCTAGCCAGTTTATGAAGAAGTTCCCAAAGCCAAATTTATGTAAAGTTGCAAATAAGAACTTCCAGTTAACTCTATCAAAAGCTTTTTCTGCATCTAGAGCTAATATACTAGTTTCTATGTTTCTACTGTAAGAGAAATCTATCAAATTAAGTAATCTACGTGAGTTTGTGGATGACTGTCTACCTTTAATGAAACCAGTTTGGTCAGGGTGTATTATGAAGGGGGTTACCTTCTCTAATCTTTTGGCCAGGGCTTTACAAAGATCCCGGTGGCTGCCTGGTGGGGTCTGGGTCCCTGGGCTCTGCTGGGTCCCCGGCGGGGGTGGTCACCCCTGGGTCCCGGGTCGCTGGGTCCCGGGCTCGGCCGGCTAGGGGGTGGGAGGCTGCGGGCGGGCCTGTGGGCTTGCCGCTGATATCTCCAGGGACTCTGCCGGCTGCTGGTTGTGGCCCCCCGGGGCGATCCTCTGTGCCTCTCGAGGGGGGCGGGGGCCTTCCTGGTTGCAGTCTCCTTGGGGTTCCTGCGTTCTGGGGCAGCGCCTGGATCTCTGGGACTCGGAGCTCCCCCCGTCTCCTGCGCATCTTTGGGGGGCAGATCTGTGGTCCCTCACACTCTCTGTTGGGCGCTCCTATAGAAAAACCTTAAATAAACAAGCGCGTGTACACACACAGGTGCTCACATGGTGCTCTCAAAAGTATGGGCTTGGGCACGTTAAACACAGGTCTTAAGACTATGGTGGGCACTTAATGCGTTGTGATTTATTATCGTGATTCTTCAGTTAAGCAATGTTGATTATATAGCAATGTTGATTATATATATATTTTTTTTCTTTTCATCAAGTTGACGCAGTGATAGGTAGATCTTGTTGTATTGTTGTTGTGTCCCTTTTTTTGTGTCCCTTTGTTTTTTTTTTGTCTTTTTTCTGCAGGTCTAGAAGCAGACTCTTGTTCATTATTGTTTATTTTTGTGGACCCCCCCCCCCCTCTCCCCACCTTTTCTTTTCCTTTCTCTTTCACCTCTGCCTCCGTGTCTGGTCAGAATTACAAAGCATTCAACAACAATAACAATAAAGTTTTAAGTATCAGGCGTGACATTAAAAGCAGACGCTTTGATGCTCCACCTGAGAATAAATCTGTAAGGCTTGTCACCAGCATTCAGACATCAATGCTGTTTGCTTCACAGCCAGACAGGACACGGTAAAAATAAATAAATAAATAAATAAAAATAAGGGGAAAAAATAAAATAAAATAAAAAATAAAAAAAGTTACTAACTGTGCGGCCCCGTGGAAAGTTAGCATCTAGCTAGCAGTCTCCTTTGTTTTTCAGGTCTGTATTGGCGATTATAAAACGGACAGAACATAAAACGCAAACCTTTTGGAGCCATGTTGTAATTTTCTCCTGCTTGTTGTTGTGTTTACTCAAGGGCGTCAGTTTGTTTTCAGAATTGCTGGGGACAATAACCATACACTTGAGTGGGGTTTAAAAATTGCTGGGGACAATAAAGTAGGCTAGCACAGGGGTCGGCGGCTCCGGAGCCGCATGCGGCTCTTCCATCCATCTGATGCGGCTCTCTGGGCTTGTAAAATAATGAATGGATATTTAATAAAATGCTTTATATTTTACTGCATTAATTTTACATCTGTATGCCAATTCTAAATGTAAAGATTGTCTGCGTAAACCTGAACAGGTCCAACCCGGTCCTACTCTGAGACCGGGTTGACGCGTCACGCTTGTGCGTAATCATATGCGCTTCCTGAGCTGGAGGATGTCAGATTCTGGGCTTCTCCTCGGAGAGGTTCCTGGATGCGTCGTCACATTGGAGACAGGAACAAGCACTATTCAGCCAAAGTTTCATAATCAGGTGTGGCAGTGTGAGGGTCCTGTCACAGTGTCCCGATAGATAATGCGCCCTGGCTACTTGGCCAAGGGGTTGTCCCTTTGGCTGACTGGTTAGAGCGTATGACACTCACCCGGGAGTCTAGGGATCGAATCCCGCCCGGGCCTTCGTTTCTCCACCTTTCCACATATTGACGGATAAACTCAAGGATGCTGGTTGTTTTGAAAGAATTGCCCCGACGCGCATGGATGAGCTGACATTTTAATCGTTGCGCACATCGCAGAGGTAACTTGATTCCCATCAGAACATCAGAGCTTGGACACTGTGTTCAGCGCGGCTCGGAGTGCCCACGGTGGACAGTGGGCTGAAGATCTGAGGGGTTCGCAGCGCAGTACAGAACCGCGGTGCGTGCAATAAGATTTCCTCCCACTGAAGCGTTCTGGAAACCCGGTCTCTCTGAGGGACGTGTTACTTGGAAAAATGTTCTTTTTATGAAATGATGAAACTTTGGCTGAACAGCGCTTGTTCCCGTCTCTAATATGGAGACGCATGACGCATCCAGTCTGAGGCAGAATCACCTCTTCAGCTCATAAAGCACCTGTAGAGACATTTGATTACGCACAAAGTTTATGTGGAGCAGAAGCGGTCGGGCCACGGCAGGTGAAATGTTCCTAGCCTACATGAAGTGTAACATTAATATGTTACTGGACACGCTGGTCTGGTTGGTTAGACCAGTGTTTGAAGTGGAAAACACACACACACACAAAATAATGCTGATAGCATGGACTAGAAGACAGGTGATGGTTTACGTATTTAAATGATGATCAGGCTGATGTAAAATGTAATCTCCATCCACATCCAGACAATTATCCTCTATTCTTTCTTTAGTTGCTCTGCTATTGTCTGGGCTGACGTCGCTGATGGTGCGCGGCGCGCCTAACTAGCGGCTGATGCACATTTTACGCATTTGGAGAGGTGGGCTGGAAGCTTTGCTTTTACTGGAAGATGGTCCACTTAACGCACGGGTGTAGACTACATATTAATGACAAATGAATGAAAATTAAATTGTGAGTTTTTACTTCATATTTTAGAAATAAAAATGACGGGGGAAACATTTATGACATCTTTTTAAACGAAATTTTCTAGCGCGACCTGCCTGCTTCACTTAAGTCACTGCTTATTAAGGTCCGTCCAAAATTACCGTGGCCCACCCAAAAATGAAAACCTGGAGCTGCGCCTGTTACTCTGCAAATTATTGTTCTTCACTTGATCAAACTCAGACTTTGTACAGCTAATGTCAAGATGTAAAATTATGAATTCAGTCGAGCTCTTCCGTCCCTCCATCTCCTGCTCTCCTTGAACCCGACATCGGCTGTCAGAAGAGGGAGGTGAAGAAGGAGATGAGGCAAACAGAGTTAGTGCGACATAGAGAAACCAGACTGGTGTGGAGGTGAGCAAAACAGCTGGAAAAGTGTGGGTGTTGAATCCCCCACGGATGCGACGCCCATGCGAGCGACCGGTACTGGCTGCTGTCACCTGTTGTGGGCAGCTCTCTGCTGTCTGAGGGTAGGCCCCGCCCACAACGCTGCGGCCGCTGTGGCTCCCAGTGTTTTCTTTACTGTGGGAAACGGGTAATAATGGCTCTTTGATGGGAACAGGTTGCCGACCCCTGGTATAAGATCTGAGCTGGTAAAACAAAAATCCTCATCAGCAGGCTTTTTTTTTAAGGGGGGGGGGGGGGGGAGACACACAGCTGCCAATCACAAATTTTGCCGGGGACATGTCCCCGGCGTCCCCGGTTACAATGACGCCTATGTGTTTACTGACGAAGTCACTCGTGTGACTTCGTGCTCTGTCGGTGACAGCTGCTCCCCTGCTGCTTCGCGTCTCGTGGGAAGGGCCAAGCAGCAGCTTACGGGAGCAAGACGTGCTGCTGCAGTAACGTGCTGTTGACGGCTCCGGTGGAAAGAAGGGGTTAGACTCGATGCACAAACAGAAAGTGATTGTAGTCACCCCCCTCCTATTCAGTTGGTGGCAGTAATGCACCAAATTGTTGTTTACCAAGTGCCATAAGACCACAAATAAGAAGAAGAAGACAAAACAGAAAAATAAGAAGAGAGGTGGGAGCGTTCGTAACAAACTCGAAGCGGTAGTCAAAACATTGAGCATGAAATGGAGTTATCCTAGTGGCTCCAATAGGAGAAAAAAGCATCTTGCTTTAAAAAAGCGTTTATCTTCACTTCCAAAAGTGACGTCGTTTTTCAATGCAAACATCAAAAGGAAGCAGAAAGGAAAGACGATGGAAATTGTTTAAAGGGGGGAAAACATAGACCACAATGGAAAATAGAAAAAAACTAAATAAAGGCAAAAGCACAGGAGCACTGAAGGCACTGGCCCCAGCCTGGCCTGGTTGATTCCACACATCCTTGTCTTAAGCCCATGTGGGCTGATTCTACCCACCAATCAGAGGCTTGCTCTAATGGAAGGTGTGCATTTGCTGTCAGCAGTAGGTGTGTTGGTCCTGGTCGGCCTGAAGCAGACCCCCTCGAGAAGAGGGCTGAGAATGAGCCTTGGTTGGCCCGGAAAAATACCAGGCCACCCAGATATGTAAACAACCTACACACTTCTCATCTTATAGCAGCCTGAGCATGTGATGGGTGGGCGTGGCCAGCTCTAGCTTGTACTCTTAAAGTGACAAAGCCCCGAAAGAGCTCATTCTGGAAGATACTGAAACAGTCAAGAATAAAACTGTTGAAATCACATTATGTGAGAGGGCTTTTGTGCAAAGAACTTCATAAACATGTTTCGTGTAGACCATAGAACTATTATAACTTTAAAAAGTCATGTGTCTGATTTAAGGCCTAAAGGATTGTAGGAAACCTCCCTTTACACATTTTTAAAGAGGGGAAAAATACAATAGGTGACCAAAAATACCAGTTCGACTTTCAAAGACATTCAAAGTAAACTCCAATTTTAAGGTACACTCAACTCAGATTGTACCACCTGTTTGAAGCTAAGTGAACTAAATGGAAGTAGACCAAGGAAGAAAGTTGAAAGCAAATCATGAAAAATCCTGACTGGAATTGACCAAATATAACAAGCCATAAAGCCTCTGGGAGGATTCCCTTTGGACAGATTAGACAAAATTGGGAGATTATTGGCAAATCACAAACAGCATTCAAAGAAAAGAAAGATACTAGCCATTGGGTATTTATTACAGAAACAGACGTTTTTATTTGAAAGGCTTTAATATTTTTATCCAGATTTTTGCCACTTGTCACTCACCTCCAAAGCAACACACACGTTTCTCAACTGCTCTTGGCACAAAACACCAGACGTACAGAGGAAAGTGGGAAAAACCCGCAAATTAAAATATTCCTTTTGGTGGGATGGCTAAATGCCTCAGTGCAAGTCTTTGGTAAAATCTCAGACAGATTTAGTGATAAGACGCTATTGTTTGTCTCTGAGCCATGTTAGCTGCATTAACCATTGTCAGTCATCTGTAATCCCTTCAGTTGTCAGTAAAATACCAAACTAAAGAAGAAAAAAAAAACCCTGAAGATACGGATCTGCAAATCTGTGAATGAGCCAGAGAACAAAAGCACATAAAGGAAGTGGTTTGAGGTTTTGGGGAAATAGTTTTTTTTAATTATTATTTGTGTGTACGATCTGGACAGGTGTGACAGATGTGTGGCCCGACTGTGCTTGTGTATGCAGTTGTGATCTTACCACCCAGTAGCACACACACACACACACACACACCAGATATGCAACAGCCTGCACGGTCTGTTGAGACCTTTCTCTTGTTTATTGATAGCTATCAGCACTTTCTCATTTGTGTTAAACACAAATGGTTCTTCTATTTACCTCATTGCAACAACTGAAAGAGGTCAAACACAGCTGTGGGGTTTAAAAAAAAGGACTGGGTTTGCTGCAAAAATCTAACTTCAAACCAAAATTAAGCCGTTTTTGAATGAAAATAATAGAAAAGCATCTAAAACTACTTTATAATAACAAATGAAGACGGTATATGGGGAAATGAACATTTTGTTTTTAAAGTGCCACAAAGTTTTCTGCAGCGTATTGTTTTATCACTAAAGGTTTTCACTCTTAAAAGGGCCTCTGAGACACAACTGGGCCGAGCCGCCCGGATTACAGTGCAGAGAACTGCGGTGGAGTTGCACATTTTACAGTACACGCTGTGTGGAAGTGGGAGGCAGGGGTGGAGGGTTATTGAGAAATAACAGCCATTAAGAAGTTTTAAGTGACATCTCAGCAGGGACCACCAACAGCTCTCAGGCAGCAATTGCTGGTATCCAATAGCAACGACAAACAGAAACGGGTCATTTTCTTTATCAAGTGATTCGCTGAACGTCGTATTGGGGGTGTAAAGGAAGTTCAAGCATTGACACTGTTCACTGACGCATGCATAGAAGAGAAATAAATACAGAATATTGTAAAAACAAATTTAAAAATATGTGGTAACGTGATATTTCTCTAGTTTAAATGTCATTCCTAGGGTCGAGTGGACTCCAACGGAGTTGCTCCGTGGCTCCAATCCTGTTTGGGCTGTTCGTGGACAGGATATCAAGACTTAGTCATAGGAAGGAAGGTGTCTGGTTTGGGAGTCTCAGGGTTCTATCTTATAGCGTGGTATGGGGGCCAAAATTAAGACTACTGCCCAGCACCAGGAGGCTATAAAAACTCCAAAGCAAACTACTGATCTGATTAATGATAAGCTGGTGTTGCTTACTGAGAAATAGCACCTTTACCGGCGTTACTACTAGATACGCTAGGGACTAGCAGCCCTCGGCTGGTCATTGACTGGTTCACACACTCCCTTTGCTGTCTATTAGCATGGATAGGCTAGCGTTAGCCTGGACGGGCTGGTGTTAGCATTGGAGAGGCTAGCCATTAGCGTGCCTAGGCTGGCCACTAGCTGGATTTCCTACCTCCTCGACGGACCATTAGCATGGATAGGCTGGCGTTAGCATCGGAGAGGCTAGCCATTAGCGTGTCTCAAGAGAGTCACTAGTCAGCTAGTGGCCAGCCTAGGCACGCTAATGGCTAGCCTCTCCAATGCTAACACCAGCCCGTCCAGGCTAACACTAGCCTATCCATGCTAATAGACAGCAGAGGGAGTGTGTGAACCAGTCAATGACCAGCCGAGGGCTGCTAGTCCCTAGCGTATCTAGTAACGCCGGTAAAGGTGCTATTCCTCAGTAAGCAGCGCCAGCCTCTCAGTTACCGGCGCCAGCTTATCATTAATCAGGTCGGTAGTTTGCTTCAGAATTTATATAGCCTCCTGCTGCTGGGCAGTAGTCTTAATTTTGGCCCCCATACCGCGCCATACTATCTCAGTTTTGCAGATGATGTGTTGCTGTTAGCATCTCCAAGCCCTGACCTTTAGCTCTCCTCTTCTCTACGATTCCGAATCAGGTTGCGAATGAGTCTCTATCTCAAGCAAGAAGTTTGAGTATCTAGCTGTTTTACTCATGAACAATGGCAGGACAGAACAAGAGATGGGTCGGGGCTCTTCAGTGATGAGGACACCATGACTGGCCTGGGAAGGCTGTGGGATTCCACAGGAGGAGACGTTGCTGGATAAATGGTTGTCTCGGTTCTTTCCTAAACCCTTTGCCTCCATGAACTGGTTAGTCTTATTTGAGGGCGAATTTCAACCATTTGGAACACTTACTGTTAAGCTGCAATGGAAAACATGATTTTACGCAATGTGATGACATCACCATGAATAGTTGCCTATTAGCATAATATCAGATTTGATTATAACTAAATATTTGTGCATCTTCAATTCCAGAAACAGATCTTAATGGTTAGGGTTAACAGATCCCTAACCCCAAACAGATCTTATTAAAAAAATATATACTGGAAAACAAAAATAAATTTGCATATGTGAAAAATTTGTGAATATTGGACTGTAGACTTGAAAAAGGCCCACATACAGATTATTAATTGTAAAGTAGTCATCATTTGGGTAAATATTCTCAACTAGAGACTTTTAGATAAAAAAACAGGTCATTTGGACCTGCAAGAATGTTAGTAAAACATCTATTACACTCACATTTGGTGTGTTTCACTTTTTAGAAACCGTAAACGATCTCTTTTAAAATGTTTGATCATTTCTTCCACAGGAACTTGTCGTTAGTTTTCCAGAGACTCTTGCTATCCCTCTGGCCAGCGGAGCCTCTAGCTGCAAAGCTGGTGCTGATGCAAACTCTCTGCAGCTCGAGTGGATCTGTTAACTTGTTGATGCTCTCCTCATTCCCTTCGTCGAGGATGTCCCAGATGTCTCGGTGGCTGCCCTTTGCTTGTGCACTGACGCGCTGTGTAGTTCGTATATTTGAGCTTAAATCAGGACTGAGCGCTTGACTGGAGGGTGGATGTGTGACGTGACTTGCTGAGGCTGTGGGAGCTGCTTCAGGAATGTTTATCCGTTGTACATTCTTGGGTCTGGGTTTTAAAAGGTCATCTAGAATGGATGTATCTCCTAGGAGATCCATCAGAAAGGACTGGTTACACGAGGAGGAAGAAGGAGAAATTTCTCTCACCCTTGATGGCAATTCCTGCTCTGTTTCTTGAGCAGTGGGTTTGGATGACAGGGCGGAGCTACGACAGCCGAGGTCAGAGGAAGAAGGGGTATCTCTGTCTGTGCGGCTCAGGAAAGCAGCAGCCTTCTCAGACCTTTGACCACTGCTGCTGGCCTGCTCTACATGAAGACCAACACCAGCTCTGCACGGTCCAGAACTAGCAACGCTACTATTCTTTGTGCTCTTGCTTCCTCTGGCTCTGCAGACCATCTCCTCCTGCTCCTCCGAAACAGACCCTGGAACATCAGGATCATGCGCATTCTCTTCTAACATCTTTTGCCTTTTTGGAGGTCCAAGAACATCATTTTTTAGTTTGCCAGGTCTAATTTGCGGCAAAGAAACATTATTTTGCGGAGATTTGGTCTTAGTTTTGGGTTTCGGATTCCTCCGGGTGCAATCACCAGATTCTGTGGTTCCTAAAGGTTCCTTTTGTGGGAGATTCTGAGTTGTGTGTCGACTTTTGGCGGCTGGTTTTGTGGATGGTGTCGAGGTAGCAGTTGTAGAGGAGGACTGTGCTGAATCAGGCTCTGGGAACTTGGCTGTGACTATCTTAGCCAGATCAGCGTGGTTCTGTGAGGTGTAATACTGCTGTAGCCAGGACAGTCGGTGGGAGGAGTTTCCTCTCAGAATCTCAACGGCAAACGACTGGACTGAGGCAAATTTGAACTTCTCGGCCATTTGTTCCAGCTGCTGCCTACACACACACACACACACACACACACACACACACCAGACTAAATGACAGAAATACTTTAAAATGACTGGTGTTCTGCAACATCATGATAGCCTTATTACCATTTGTGGCTTTCACTGGAAAAAAATAAAAGTAAAGGCAGTAAAAGCTGACGTGCATGTGGATTCAGATCATTAAACAGGAAGGCTAATTGAGGCGATATCAGTCTAACTTGTGTGTTTGCTCTCCCTGGTGAGTCTCTGGGCAGAGATACAGCGTCCCCCTCCCCTCAGGGAGCGACGCCGGAGCCATAAAGGTGTCTGTGTCTGCGGGCGAGGGCTCGGGAGGGTGAAGGGCGGAGGTGACGCAGCAACAGAGCTGTGTAGGAATAATGTCCGTCTGCAAGCGTGGGGTCAAATATTCTCACTAGGAAGTGTTTAAACGACCCAAGGCGCTCATTTTTGCTCAGTCCCAGGTTGGCTGCGGTTGTAAACGGGGAAACTCCTCCACTGTTGGGCCGAATCATAGCTGGGTAATCGTTGGCGAGATGTTAGGAAACGGGCATGTGGGAGACCTCAGAGGTGGTCTCTTTCTACACACAAACACAATTATTAAGGCCTGGGTGGGGGCATTCAACACTAAAAATGTGGCGGCTTTTGGCCGTCTTCCCTACACTGCCAGGAATTCCACTCTTTTTTCCCCTTCTTCCTTCTTATTCCCACCCTCCACATTTTATTTGTTCACCTTTCCTCTTGTGTCGCTGGGTCTTTTAGGCCCGTGAAGTTTTCCTTCTCTTACTTCTACAAAACCCTCTTTTTTGTTTTCTCCCTCCGTTACGGTTTAACTGTGCGTGTCACTACCGTCGTATGGCTTTGGGAGTCTCCCCGACGATGACGGTGGCGTGTTGGGTCTGGTGCACACTTTTGCCAGTGAAGATGACCGGATGATCCACGGTGAGCCGCTGCTGCTGAACGGAGGCAGAGGGAGGCTCGCTGCTAGGCGGGCTTGCCGGCAGACTCTGGAAATATAAAAATAACTTTATTACAATGACTTTGGCTTTATATGAGTAAAGGGGACATAGTGCTGGTCTGGAGCCCAATTGAAATATGATGGTTTGATCCAGTGTTGGTGATACTGACCTCCTGGGTGCCGAGCAGGTTATTGGCTGGGAGCTGGGAAAACATTTTGCATTCAAACACGTCTCGTACAGCAGCTCTGCTGATCAGCTCTTCGGCTTTGCTTCCACCCACAACACGCTGGTTCGAGTGTGTGTACACCACCTCCTGTAGACCCCCTTCAAGCAGAAATACTCATCACCTTTAGAATGAAGTTAGATCTTTGCTGAAAGTGCAGACTAGGGGCTGCATGACTTAATTTTTTTTAAAGTCGACAGTCAAGTAATGAATATCGAGTCGACTTCGACAAGTCGTTGATGACGTCATACACCTGAAGCGGCCGGGGGGCGGGGGTGGGGCGGTAGGTTCGCTGGAGTTTTTGACAATTAAAATTGCGCCCAAATCGAAAGAAAGAAAGAATTTTCTAAGTTAACACATCTCTTTTAACAATGGTAGTTTCTAAATCCTACTTCAACCCTCCCCCCCTCCTGCGCAGCAGCCGCAAACTCACTGATGTGCCTGCAGCCTCTCGGAGTTCCTGCTGCTCTAAACATTAAAATAATTATTTCATTTTCTGTTCCTCACTTCTGATTACCTTCAATGGAGTATGTTTGTTGCAACCAGCAGATACAAAAACTAACTTGTTTTTATTTGACTATTTTTCTGTCCTGTCTGTTTATTATCTTCCTGCATCTCCTCTCAATCCTAAAGAAAAACTGCTACCTGGGTTCATTTATATTCACCTTATGAGTTACCTTTGAACTGCAGTTCTAAAAGATCTACTGATCGCATAAACAGCGGAGTGCCGCTGCTCGCTGGCCGACTACAACGGGACCGTTTTTGCTGCGGAGTTCGTGCCGGAGCGGAGCGGAGCTAGTGGAATTTTGGGGATGCGTCACCGGAGAACAAAACAGGTGATGCGCCTCGCTCCCCAGCAGCGAAACGCATCAGGCACAAATAACAGACAGAAAACATTAAAGGAAATGAGCCGACATGAACGATCGCGTGTTTAATTTGTTTTTGAGGTGGTGACACCTGATTTGGCGGTTCTCAGGACGCAGATGCCTGGAGCGCATCAATGATCAGAGCTTTGCATGCGCAAGCTGGTTAAGATTAGGATGGGGGTGAGGGGAAGGTAAAATTGCAAGAGGGAAAAGGTCAGAGTTTGGTTAAATGTCCGTTTTACCGCCGGTGTCAGTACCGACGCTCTGACACAGCGCGTCGCCTCCGCCTCCCGACGCGAGGAGCTCATCACCTGCTGGAGGACTGCATCTTGTCAGTCATTATCACGTGACAGCGACTAGTCGATGACAGGCATAAAAAGTCACTACAGAGCCGTGAAGTCGACTAGTCGACTAGTTCATACAACCCCTAGTGCAGACAAACCTAGGACATGGTCGATGGTCTTCTTCTTTTCTGTAGACGCCGGAGATCTCGGCCTTTTCAGAGATGCTCGTCTCCCGGTGGAGGTCGTCTGTTCGTCCTCTGAAGATGTGAATGTCTCTATGTCCTCTCTGTATCTAGATCCAGCTTTGCTCCTTACACCAGCACTGTGCCTTCTTGTGATGTGATCGGCCTTTCCTCGTCCTCCATCTCGTTTGTATGGATTCCAACCATCTTTATCGCAACACATCTTCGCTTCGAAGTCTAGATCGTCTGATTCATCGGAGTAACTGTCAAATAGGTGAACGTCGGGAACAGTAGTTTTGAGTTTATGAGCTTTCTTGTTGTCCGGTGAGGAATTTTCATCGCTCTTGTCATCCGATGCAGTTTGTTTATCCATCCCTCGTTTCAGACCCTGCCTCCGCCTCACTGCGTATTCCCCCTCGTTAAACATGTTTCCATTACCTTCATGTTTTCCGTCGGAGTCAGAGGATTTGTTTTTTGTTTCGCATTTGGGAAGACTGACAGCACTAGTATTTCCTGGACTGGACGTCTTGGAGCTGGCAGTGGAATCACCCTCTACACGCTGATCTTCAGCCTCTTCAGAAGAGCTGCTGTCCTCCTTTGCGTCTGGTTTTTCTTTCACCCTTTCGAGGAGTTTAGAGAAGCCAAGCTGAAGGAGGCCCATCCGACCGGGAGACGAACTTGCCCCCTCACGTTTGTTGTCATCATCTCCACCCGGGTTTCTCTTTAGCCCCTGCACCTCCTCATCCTCTGATCCACTCCCACAGCTGAAGTCCAGGAGATAACTGGGGATCTCTAACGTGTCTCTCGTCTTCTCAGCTGCTTCATCCTTAGACAGGGGGCCATTTTTGAGTGGATCTCCGGGTTCCTGAAGTAAAAAAAAAAAAAAAAAAAAGCATAAAGCGAAAGAAAAACACGGATAGCCAAAAGAGTGGTACACAAGCAAGAGAATGATATGAAACAGAATTAGCTACAAATTCTTCATTTCCATTTTTAATACCATCTTTAGGTGGAGGCCGCGCAGTGGCGCAGTGGTTAGAGCTGTTGCCTTGCAGCAAGAAGGTCCTGGGTTTGCTTCCCGGCCTGGGATCTTTCTGCATGGAGTTTGCATGTTCTCCCTGTGCATGCGTGGGTTCTCTCCAGGTACTCCGGCTTCCTCCCGCAGTCCAAAAACATGACTGTTAGGTTGATTGGTCTGTCTAAATTGTCCTTAGGTGTGTGTGTGTGTGTGTGTGTGCATGACTGTTTGTCCTGCGTGTCTCTGTGTTGCCCTGCGATGGACTGGCTCTCTGTCCAGGGTGTACCCCGCCTGATTGCCCGTTGACCGCTGGAGATAGGCACCAGTGCCCCCCCCCCCCCCCCCCCCCCCCGACCCTACGTGGACAAGCGGTTTCAGAAAACGGATGGATGGATCTTTAGGTGGGAGGTTTCACTGGACGATGGAAAACAGATGATTCCCAACAACAAATCTTAATAAACACGGATGTGACATGAGCCCTCAACTATGATGCAACTGGCAGAAAACAAAATAACAATTAAATAGAAAAATGGACTTTTTTTAAGTCCACTCCTCTCATTAGGTCAAGCAAGTCATTAAATCCAGCTGCTGAGACAAGAACCTCATCACCATTCGGCACTACGACTAAAGACGAACCAAAATAATCGAATGGTGAATGGGTTTTATTCAGCTTACACAACTTAAACTTTTGATTTTTTTTCACTAAATATCTGTGCTTAGATGATTTCTGTAAGAAGTTTGTCTTTTTTTCCACTCCAAGGACGTGAGCTGTGGTCTGCTAGCATGACAATGCGTGGGTTGGTTTGACTGACAGATTAAAAGAAGCCCGTTTGAGGTACTCCCTCTTTCACATGGGAATAAGGGAGTGAGTGATCCACTTGGGAGAGGAGATGGGAAAGGTTTGGGAAAGACGAGAGCCCCGTGTCTCTGAGAACGGCAGAGCTACTCACGCCATCTCCCTTCGTCTCCTCCTCCTTCTCGCCCCCTCTGTGTGTTCTTGTTGTCATCACGCCGGCCTCCACTTGTCCTTCCCGCTGACAAGATAAATATAAACATTCAAACCACAACTTGGAGCTGTCAGGATTATGAAAATGAAACATGATCTATTCTTGCAAACCTCTAAACTTTAGATGTTTGCAAGAATTTTAAATATAAAGAGGCTCATTCCTTTACATTTTAAATTGTGATTTCCAGGTTTTTTTTTTTGGTCACAATTTTCACAGGAATGCACTTTTTCAATGTTTTGTTAACTTATCTTTCAGCAACTGTTTCGTTTGTGTGTGTAAAACTCTCAATAATGTGATTTTGAACAGGCCACCAAAGACATGCTAGATCTCTGACCTCCAGAATCCTGCATGTGAGACACGTTCCTTCCATTTGCAGCCTGAAGAGATTTTTGATCCCAAACAGTTCTCCTTTGTAGACGTCGTTCCTCTGCACCGCCTCAAAGTACCTCCGGGCGCTCTCCTTGCCAACAACTGAGCTCTGCAATTGCTAGTGAAGATAAAATCACGCATTGAACCGTTAGCATGAGGTTTAGCATCAGGCTTACACTCAAGAAGAGAGGATTTAGGGTTTGAACGAATAAAATATGAAATCTTTATTTTAGGAACAGTTACAGCGTGAGCTGCTCTAACCTTTCTCAAATAGAAATGTATATTTATTGCAGAAGTTAAAGATGCATGACGTAAGAGTGACATCTTGTGGTCAGATGTAGGTACCGCAGTCTCTGTATTAAAAGAAACAAGTCCGCTCTGAGTAGCTGTTTCCCATTACGGCTCAGCGCCAGAAGACTCTAGATGGTGAGCGATGACGAGTCATGTGCAGTAGGTTGATAAATATATTTCACTGTAACATCGAGTTGTTGGTAATTAAAAAAATAGCTTGAGATATTTTTAGAGCAGACAATATTTTACTAATTCACCGTTAGCATTGTTAGCTCAGTGTTAGCGTCTAGACTCTTCACCCGATTTTAGAGTAAAACGAAAAGATGCCGTGCTGTTCTTAGAGGCACAAGAAATAACTTCTGGGTCGCTCCTGCTTACTGGCTAACAATCTGTCCAAAACGCTGCTGCTCTTCGCTGACAGTGCCAAATAAAAAATGCTGGAACAGGAGTGTTTGTGTTGACTTGGCAACCTTGTGGGCTCACATATGATTGGCTCTGAAACCAGGAAGTATGGAGGCAGGAGAGAATATAACTTGGTCTTTTTAAAAGTAAAAAAAAAAAAAAAAAAAAAACCTGACAAACCCCCAGCTGGTTGAGAGAGAAATCTATTTCAGTATTACCTTACTTCCAACGTGGCTGCAACAGCAGACGGTTTTGTGATTACGTCACTTTAAAATTCTTACTTATTGCACCTTTAAATTACCGATTACTGGTATCTCAAGGGAGGAGATGTGAGGAGACATTTTTGCAACCTTTCAAAGCCTTAAAAAGTATTTTTGTACTCTGCCAGAAAAAATATACACTAAATCTGTTTCTGGCTAAATGTGTCAAGAAAATAATACATTACCAATATGTTGCATCATTTCTTCTATAAAAACAGGTTGGAAGTGTGTGGAAGAGAGGAGATCTCTGAAATGTGTTTGATTAGTTTAATTTTGTCACATCCATTTCTCCCCATCTTCACTTCTAACAGATTTAGTGTGACTGATATGCTTTAATGTTCCAATCATGGTCCCAACCTGCTGCTAAATAACTTCAGTTATATGGAGTTCCACAAAATTTGCTTGTTTTTCTTCACAAGCCACCATATTTTGTGCATTTCTAAAAAGCATTTTATGTAAAATCATACAAAAAAAATTCAGCAGACATCTTGTTGTCTTTGTAATGCTGTTCTTTAAACGGAAACGTTGCAACTTTTTCATATTTTTAAATCATTTTCTTGAGTACTAAAATGACCCTTTTAATGAAATGGTTGATGAAAGGCCACCCAGCCCCTATCACCCCCTGTGGCCAAAATATTCCACTTGCAACTTCAGACTGGCGGGCCGCTCTATTGAGACTTAGTAAAAATGAAGCGAACATACCAGCAAGTTTCCTGCATGTTTTAGATCGTGAACACAGCTGATTTGTTTAATTTGGTGATGGACCACTCCTGTAGACAGTAAGGAAGGCTGGGGAGACGTTAGATTTAAGTGTTAAAAAGATGAACGCACAGTGAGGAGACAAGTTTCGGTTCTATAAACGGATACTAGGGGGTGCTAAAAGCAAGCCAAAACTGTCTAGTTCCTCCTTAAAGGGACATTATGGAAGTTTGACAGCCAAAACATGTATAGAAATAATAAATTTCTTCTTCATACATTCTCCTGCAATGCCCTGGTCCTGTAGAATGAGCCCTGGCATTTTTACTGTGATTGCCTGTTTTTCTGTAAAATCACAGAAAAAGAGAGATGCTCGGGTCGAGCAGGCTGCTTCATGCGCGTTCACGCTCAGGCATCGCCCGTAGCATTTGCTATCAGTAGCTTTAGCAGCAGAGAGAGAGGCAGTGCCACTTTGTCGCTGTTCCTAACGCCTAGTGACAAAGCTAGCTACATTTCTGTGAACCCATAGATACTTTCTGTAGAACTTTCTTCTAGATATTTCCTGTAAATTAGCAACAAAATAGCCATTTTTGCTTCAAACCGTTCTTTGGTTTGACGTTGTTTCAGCTGTCATCAAGGATATAAATGTTACAGATACAAAGGACGTCACTGGTGCTTTAGCTCACCTTGTAAGATGTCTGACTCCCATGCAGAAGACCTGGGTTTGATTCTGGATGTGAACATAGTTCATTTACAGTTCCTTTTTTACATTAATGGTATTTTTTACAGTAAGATGCCCAAATTTTTATTTGAGACTGGCCGAACGGCAATGAATTCACAGATAAAAAAGATGTGGGTTCAACTTTCATTTTGGAACAATTTTTCAAGCAAGGGAAGGGAATGATCTGAGCATGCAGGAGGACTGACCCATCATAAACCTTTGTCGGCTGTGCTGAAGAGAAAGGTACAGAACCACATTATTTAATTAATTAGCTGCATGTTCTCCTGTCCTTTGTCCTCCGGGCCACACACACACACACACACACACACACACACACACACACACACACACACACACACACACACACACACACACACACACACACACACACACACACACACACACACACACACACACACACACACACACACACACACACAAGGGACTGTCTCAGCTGTTATTTTCGTTAAGGAGTGTGCACGTACAGCATGCGCGCCTCATGCACGAGCCTACTATTGAAGCTGCCGTTACGCTTTTGGCCTGAGGGGGCAATCACGAACATAAAAATTCTAAACTCCGTAAAGTCTCTTTAATTAAAAAGGCTTTTTTCAACTAACTTTTAAGGTTCAATATTTATTTTATCACAAAGGTGAATCTGCTGAAGCGATCAAACGGTGACTTGTGGACTAGAACTGTCTCGTACCTGCTTGTAAATTTGTCTGAGGTAGATAACCTCCTCCACGGTTCCAAGTGAAATCAGCCGAAAAACAGTGACGTCTCTACACTGGCCGATACGATACGCCCTGAAAGGACACAGATGTCAGCAGCTGGAACGCTCAGAATTTCCGTCAGCCTGGTAAACTGTAACAAGATGATGTTTTAATATTTAAAGCCCAAGTGTGACCCACTAACTACCTATCAATCGCCTGAAGATCATTGGCTGGATTCCAGGTGGGGTCAAACAGCACCACCACGTTCGCACCAACAAAGTTAAGGCCAAGACCACCAGCCCTGAAGAAGAATCAACATTTTTAATGAGTTAAAACTCTGATTAAACACTTTGTTTTTCAAACTTACATGATGGACACCAGGCATAGGTTGACGTGAGAAGAGCTGTTGAACTCTTTGACGATCTGGACTCTTTCTTTGGACTTGGTGGACCCATCCAACCGGCTAAAATCCAGTCCCTCGGCCATGCAGTAGCTCTCCAGGATATCCAACAGCTGGCAGGAATAATTAAAAAGACACTTTAAAACGTTAAAACAGTTCAGCTGAATGCACTTACCACAACGGAGTTTAAATGAAGACTCTCGACAAACAAATCTTATTTCAAACAACACTGGCCATGTGTCATTCAGCTCACCAAACTGTATATTTACACATATCCCCAGGGTATATACAGCAATCCTTAAGTAAAATTTACTACTTTTTAATACTTTTTTTACTACCTTCAGAATTTTTTTAAAACCATCACAACACTAAATTGCATGTGTTAATCAGCGACCTATTTACACATATTTTAACATATATAACATACAAAAAGAATAGACTTAGAGACTCACTGATGTTGACAACGTATTGCACATATTTATTTTACAATAAGCCAGGCACTTCTTTTCAGCGGTTCAGACAGTTGACCACGAGGCCTGAAATGATGCACAACGACCGCTGAATATGACGTCATCATTATGTGACCGGATATGCTAAAGTAGGGCTGCTCGATTGTGGCAAAAACAATAATCACGATTATTGTGACTGAAATTGAGATCTCGATTATTTAATACGATTTTTCAATTTATGTAGATTTTTATTTTTTTATTTTTATTCAGTCATAAAACTGCTCAGGGCACAATCAGGGCAAAAATAAACAAGAAACAAGATGATCACTAAAATAACTCCTGATTCCCAGTATAAAAAGACCAATATACTTACAGCTCATAGTTTATGACCCAAGGGCTATGGAGCTTGGTTTAACTCATGTAAGTCTAACCAGTACAGACCCAAATACCAATATCTTGCAAATACTGACAGCAAGAATTATACAGTGGCATTTATAACAAATACATGCAAATTGCTGTTCACTAAATTTTGCATAACATTTATTGAGTCATGTCGAGGTGCTGTAGGAGAGTGCACTAGCACCGTGTCCTCAGAGAGATTAGTTATTATTTATCAGCGTGAGGAACTTATTTCTACCTTATTTATAAACTATTTATTTACGGGTCCATCAGTTAATATAATAAATGTCCCAACCACAGCTGCACCCCCACCCCCAACCCGGTCTCACAGCAATCAGGGGCAAGCTGCATGTGTGTTTAACGCGCCGCACGCGCACATTTAGCCGTTTTCATCGGCTCAGGAGTCCGCAGGTACGGTGTGTGTGTCACTCACTCTGGTTACTCCAACAGGGAGCCAGCTCCGAGAGCCGTTTCTTTAGCGACTGACACATCACTACATCATTCCCTTTCCTAATGTCCAGAAGAACGGTCCGGAGTGTTTAGCTAACTTGCAGGAAATGTCGACGACAGTTATCCAGAAAGTAGCTAAGGGTTACCAGAGATGTTTCTGAGGTGTTCGCTAGGTACTTTTAAGATTTAAAAAGTCAAGAAGGGGGTCTGAGAAGCTGCTAGAAATAGCGTCAAAGTCGCCAAGTTGGCAACACTGTCAGGAGGAGCGCTTCATTTGCAACTCAAGGCAGCGCAAGTGGGAGGAGCAAATAATCGGCTCGTTTTATTTTTATAATTGTTCAAAACATTTCATTCGGAATATATTTCTATGTCGATGTTGAGAATACGACATCTGATAGTCTGAAAAAATAATACCTAATTTGGAAAAAATAATACCTCTGAGACCAAATTTAACACTTTTAATGGCCTTAAATTTGACTATTTTTATTTATCACTTTTTAATACTTTTTAAAACCCCGCGGACACCCTGTACAAAGTAATACTAAGCTGTGCCCTTTATGAACTCCTTATCCCAAAAAAGCAAAACAGGTCATAAAAGTTGACCTCACAGCAGCCACAAATATTATTACATCATATCATATAACAGCAGCCAGAGAAATCCTACAGAAACTAATTAACTTTAATGATCTAACTGCTTTGCCAAAGCCCCTAAGGTATATATAAATATGCATGTGTATGTCATGAGAAAATCATGTCTCTTGTAATTATTATTTTATGATATAAAGCAGTTCCACTCTCACAGGAGTGGCCGTTCGGCAGAGCGCCAGACTTTAAACAAGAAAACTGATTTTCTGAACGGCTGAACCAGCGTGACCGCGGTGTAAAAGCTTAAATCCGACCAGCCCATCTGAACTTTGACATCATATAAAATCTGTTAGAAGTAGTGTGTTCTGACTTACTTTCCTACATATAGTTATAAAGCCCATACGCTCATGGTAAGCAGGCCTTTTTAAGGTTTTTGAGTCTTAAATCAAATAAACAGAACACGGCGCTCTTAATTAGCCAAAATCAAAAGTCACAAATGCAGAACCAGCGAGTGAAAACCGTCAAACACGACTAAATTCTGTGTTAAACTGGGTGATGTTTTTTCTTCTTGGGAGGGGCTCCGCTGGGGGGTCCCGCAGGGGTCGATCCTTGGTCCACTTTTGTTTGCCATTTATCTGCTACCTCTGGGGTCAATCTTTCGTAAACATGGCCTATCATTCCATCTGTATGCTGACGATTGCCAGATTTACTCTCCATTGTGTCAGGAGAAAGGTCACTCTATTCAGTCCTTTGTCTCCTGTGTTAATGAGGTGAAGTCTTGGCTAATGTCCAACTGTCTACACCTGAATGAGGGAAAGACAGAGCTCATTGTTTTTCACCCTAACAGCAGGAATGTGGATCGTTATGCTGATCTTGGCCCTCTTTCTCCATACTCAAAACCAGTTGTTACCAGTTTGGGGGTGAAACTTGATGTAGGACTTAAATTTGATGCTCACATCAATTCTGTGATCCGGTCCAGTTTCTTTCACCTGAGACGCCTTGCTAAAATCAAGCATATGCTGTCGAGAGCCCACCTGGAGCGGGTACTGCATGCCTTTGTTATTTCTCGGCTTGATTACTGCAACTCTCTCTACGCAGGGTTGTGTCAGTCAACACTGCGTCGCCTACAGGTTGTGCAGAACAGCGCTGCCAGGTTCCTGACTGGGACCAGGAAACGGGACCACATCAGTCCAGTTCTGGCCTCCCTGCACTGGCTTCCGATTTGCTATCGCTCACAATTCAAAATACTCGTCTTTGTTTATCATTTCTTCCAGGGTGGTGGTCCCCCCTATCTGGCCACTCTCCTGAACAAACATTCCCCATCACGTGCTCTGCGCTCCTCTGACCAAGGCCTGCTCGCTGTCCCTCGGTCTAAGTGTCGTACCCGTGGGGACCGGGCTTTCTCAGTCCTAGCACCGTTACTCTGGAACCAGTTGCCACCCTCAGTTAGGCTGTCCCCTTCTCTGCCAGCCTTTAAAAATCACCTAAAAACACACCTCCTCCGCTTGGCGTTTCCAGAACATGTTTGATTTTGGCCCTCTTTTATGTTGAATCCATTCCACAGTTTTCATTGGTTCACTCAATCCATCCACTCAATCCAAATGTGTTTCACACATTTGTCCTTTACCGGACTGTTTCATCTATCTTGTAATTTCCATTTTGTACTTTGTAATTTGTATTTTGTAATTTGAATTTCTTTTATTGTTGATTTATTCAATATATTTACTTAACTGTACCATGTTCAGCGCTTTGGGCTTCCTGACAGGGTTGCGGAAGGCGCTTTATAAATAAAGCTTTGATTGATTGATTGATTGATTGATTGATAAATTATGTACAAAACCTCTTTTGTCAGGATTAACATCTGCATGACTTTATCAGTCTCACATCATTGAGTGGGAGTGTTGGCCTTTTCCACTTTAGGGTGATGTTGTGGGGTCAAAGCAGGACGCAGTTTTGGAAAACATGAAGCTCTTGGCTTTACTGCTATTTGTCTTGAGCGCCGCTTGTTCTCACCTTGGTGTCAATTTACCAAAAAAAAAAAAAAACTGTTCTGAAAAAGGTTTGAATAAATCTTTTACTTGTGAATATTCCTTCTCCTTGCAGGATGATGAACTCCAAATGGTTTGAAATGTTCTTCTAATGTTTCCCACATTGATGGGCAATGACCCGTATACTGTGGCCTTTACAGAGGCGCTCACTTTTGCAGATGATCAGTTAATTAGGTATTTCTGGTGTGAATGACCTCTATGCCATAGTGATTGTGGCTGTCTGAGGGAAAAAAACATTAATAAATAATGCAACAAAAATGATCTGTCCTCACCTTGGTTGAAAGGGAAAAGATGAGTACTTTGTCTCTCTTTTGCAGGTAGTACTTGAGTAGCATCTGCAATACCTACAAGAAAATGTAAAATGTTAACGAGCACTACGCTTACCTTAAAAAGGACATGAAACAGCAGTTCAAACCAGTTCAGTACCTTCATTTTCCCACTGTAAGTCGGGTCTGAAAGGGCTTCAAATGCTTCATTTTTGCATCGCTGCACAAATTCTGGAAACTTGTGGAAAACCGTTGCACAAATGGAACTCAAATACTTTTCCTACATGAAAAAATGAATACATTGTTGATTACGTTGCTTTTATAAAGCATTTTATGAACAGAGTTGCACCAAAACAACAAATGAATGTTGTTGTTCAACCTCAACTTTCTAGATATGATAAGATGACGTAACGACTCTGTAGGTCTGATCGTTAAAGCTCTCATGCACTTGTCATTCCTCTTGTGTGTCTTTTTCTGCTGAGAAAAAAAATTCTGGGGCACCCGTTTCAGGAAGTAGAAGTTAGTCGGTGTAGTGGGGGGCAGAAAATGTCCGAATTGTAAGTCTTAATCATTAATAAACATGATATGCAAATATCTCGCCAGTGATTGGTTAGCATCAACACAACTTTTCCGCTACCTTTGTTCTCTTTTTATTCTTGGGTAAACAATCCAACGTTGGTGTTTTATCTCCACAAATAACATCAACCTGAATGTGTTTAACCATGTTGTGGAGCTGCTGTTGCTAATGGTTAGCTTCTACTAGCTAAGACTTGCTACTTTATATGACATATGCATTAACAGCTAGATCAACACAGCCCTCTGCAGTCGTAAGCCAAGGTGGGCGGTGTCGTGAATGCAGATTTTCCCTGGGACGTAGAAGAGACTGGCCTTTGTTTGACTTGTTCATTTCCCCATCTATTTCCTTTTGGTGGCTGACACGGGTACTAGCGGTTAAAGAAATTCTTCACGTTCGGCATGCATGTGTATTTCAAAAAGAGCATGTATTATAGTTTATCAGTAAACAAGACCTTTACAGTAGAGGTTCACCAAGAAACTTACTACTTACTAGTACTTAACTATTTATTATTTTAAGAAATACGATCAGTCACTCTGAGTTTCACACGCAAGCCAATAGTGATGTAACAGAATGAAATGACTGTTTTTTTCCCTCCTCTGCACAGGACTAGTCTGCATGAGATATGGTCTCAAGGTCTCATGCATTCCTTCTAACCTGCTTCTTTTCAGCTCAACAGAAGAATGAAGAATGGACTCTTTTCTTTTAATTAATCAAAGAACTCTGTCTTAATAAAGCTAATCCATCCAAGTGTTAGTCAATAAATAAGATGTGACCAATCTGTGAAATCAAAATATTAATTATCCTATAGAATATAATAAGTAATATGACTTTAAATGTTCCAACAGGACTCATTTCATGTAGCGTTAAAAGACATGACACATTACTTTCACTGATCCAATCAGAATCTGACAGATCTAACGGAGGCGTGGTTTTGATGGTGTTTGGTAATTTTTCATTCGACCATAAACCAAAACATCCGAAGTATAAAACTACGCCACGTCATCTCGAACGCCAGTTCAAAGCGTTCCAGAGAAAGTGACGGAGTGGCCAATCCTGATCTAAAACTCTTCAACCGAAAGAACCAACGACAAGCTGAAAAAATAGTTGCTGTTCCAACTGCTGCAATGGTTCCTTTCAGAATAAAAGCTGAACCATCAAGACCCAGGCTTGGGTCTCACCAGACACCAACAAATTGTCGCAACCTAGAAGTATCCCACAGACTGGACTGGTCGGCAACTGCTGCTTTTCAAGCTGGACCTCGATTTTCCTGATCTAAAGGGGACTTCCTGAAGGGTATGTAGACCGGCAAATGGCGTCGAATGTGTTTATGAATCTCCTAACCAAAGCTTAACGCGAAGACATCACCTTCAGTTCCCATCAGAACTAATCGCTTCTTCGGATTTGCTGGTTCTGATCAACATCACACTTCATCCATTCACCGTCTCATCCACCTTAGTTACACCATACATTTAGTGTTTAAAGTCAGTCTAGTTTAATTTGTTAGTAATAAAATTCTTAACTTTTAAACTTGACTCTCTCTCTTCTGTTGTCTCTGAGTGAATATGAAGCTGTTATCTAATCCCTGCATTAAAAAGGTCCAATCTCCTGGTTTAAAATAACCTCACAGATCCGTAAGGTGGATTTCATATTTCCTATGGAATCCTACGCCTTATGGCTTATTAAATAACATGTAATTAAATCATTACAGAATGACCTTATACCCCTATTTCCTCTTTTAGGCACCGAAAAGAGAAGGAAATATGCTCAGGTCAGAAAAAGCAACACAGATCTACATCCCACAGTAAAATTAGCATTCATGTATTCGCTGCAGAAAGCTGTATTTATTTTGCAGCAAGGGGAGATCAGAGCACATCTCAGGTAGTAGGCGCTAACCATTAGCAATAGCAACCCCACAACATGGCAGAAAAGGTTCAGGATTGTGTAATTTGTGGTGATAAAACATCAACGTTGCATTTTTTGCATTGGAAAGAAGAGCAAATGGAGGCAGCAGAAGAGTCATATTGCTATTAGCCAATGAGAGGCAAGACTCTAAATCCTGCCATTTTCCACACTCCACTTCTCAGACTAACTTCTACTTCCTGAAATGGGAGCGCAACAGCTCTTCTCTAAAAAATGACTTACAAGGCATTTAGTCGTTCAGGCGAATCTTGAAACATACATGGTATCTGCAGGTTTAAGGGAGCCACATTTAAGACTTTTTAAGACCTTTTTTAAGGCCACTTTGACCAAATTTAAGCTATTTTTTAAATTAAATTTAAGCTATAATTTCCAGCTATTGCCTGGAACCGGTGCTAACCACGTCACGAACGTGGGATTACCCACCCAGTTACCATTAAACTTGCACTTCCCCATGGCGCATGCTCCCACTAGCTTAACCAGCTAATGTGCTCATCTAAAAATAGCCCCCTTTCACAACCAACTGAATGTGTACGGTTCCGCTTACGGCAACATCGTACACAAAAAATGCTGAAGACTAACTAGAAATTCTTATTCATTGGGTCTTTGGTAATTTAAGACCTTTGGAAACTGTATTTAAGGATTATTTGTCATTTTTAAGGATTTTTAAGGCGTTAAATTTAGAAAAGCAAATTTAAGACTTTTTAAGACTTTTTATGGACCCGCGGATACCCTGAACATAAGACTATCGCACAAAAGTTCGTTTATTTCAGTCAATCATCTTATGAGGTGAAACTAATATATGAGATAGACTCATTACACGCAAAGCCATTCTTTGTTACAACAGTGATGATTATGGCTTACAGCTTATGAAAACCATAAATTAAAAATTTCAGACAGTTAGAACATTACACGAAATCAATTAAACAAGGATTTTAAATAAAGAAATGTCAAAACTGTAAAAATATAATCATGCAAACGTACTCAGTACTTCGTTTTGGCCCCTTTTGCTTTTACAGAAATAAATTAACTTTTGTAGATATTCTAATTTTTGGCATTTCACCTGTACTAGAAACCAAATGTATTCAAATGAGTGTATGACTCATTTAAGAGACTTAAAAACCAACTGAAATGAAGCCTAAAGAACTTTTAAGAAGCCAGTGGAGTGATGTGAACACTGGTGTCACATGAGAAAGTCAAAATAAATACCAAACCTGACGATGGAAAGCATGAGGTTACCTGTTTCTTGCTGGTGCCTGGAGTTGGTTGAAGAAGAGCTGCGTGGTTGGAAACCTTCCTCAATATGGCCAGATAACTAAAGTAAATCTCCTTCATGCAAACACCTTTAGAGTTTTTCTGCAGAATAAAAAAAGTTGTACATTATTTCCTGCACAGTTGTATTTCTACAGTAACATGTTACTCCAAAAATGATAAAGCGTTGGAAAAATGGGACGACACATATGCAGCAGGAACTGACTTTATAGCAGCAGTTTCCACGAGTGCGTCCGCTGAGACAATCACATTTTTCTGACGATCTGAGCAGTAACGTCACATCCTCAGAGTCCAGCACAGCCTGATACACGGTCTGCTGAAAATCTGTCAAAGAGCAGTACGCCACCTAGGACATAACACAACATAGCATGTTTTTTACTAATCAGTGTTCAGTTTGAAGAGAAAAGAGGTGTGGGATCTCCTTTTTCACCCTGTCATCCTTCTTTGGCAGCTGTTCTTTGATGAGCGCTTTAGTTCTCCTCAAGAACAAAGGACAAATCTTCTTCACCAGGGCTTGGGCGGTCCTCCTTCCTGTGGCCAGGGCGCGTTTTGTAGCACTGTGTCTCTGTCCTTGTTCAATGGGATCTGAGAAATTATTCTTGAAGTACCCCAGGCTGCCGAGACAACCTGGTGCGGCCCTGAAAATATGTAATTATTTATTTAAGGGCAAGAAGAATCTGGGGATTTGGAATCAAAACACAAAGACAAAAGGATGCAACCCACCAATCCATGACGCACCACAACTCTTCAAGGTTGTTCTGTAAGATTGTGCCAGTGAGACCAAATCGGATCTAAATCAAACAGAAAATCCAAAACCATTTATGATCGTCTTATATTTTTACACAAAGTTTGCCCAGATCTTTTAGCCAGGAAGGTGTTTGGAACACTTAACCATTAATAGAGCTAAAAACCTGCAAGACTGCTCTGAATCAGAAGCTCTCTCACCTTACATCTCAGCTCCTTCATGGCCTGAGTGATCTGAGAGTTTGGGTTTTTTATCTTGTGCGCCTCATCAACAACCACGGCTGACCAGTCTATTCTGCAGGGACAGAAGTCAGTAAATTAAACATTTGCAACATTCATGAGAATAATGTGCTTCCTTTCATTTTTATTTCGCTGCAAAACACTGAGAAAAACTTAAAATGTTCCTGTGTGGTTGGATGATCTTCCAACAGAACAAAGAACTAAGAATAACATTTATGTAGCCTCCAAGATCTAAAAACCAGACACTTCAGCGGAGAAAATTGAACATGATGCATCAGCAGAAAGGGAAGAAACGTGGAATGTTATATGTGCAGGCATTTACAAGTGAGATGTTTATTCAAATATCCAATTAAGGTTAAGATTTTGAGTTAAGGTACAAAATTTTCACAAAATAAAATGTGTTTTTAGTTAAACACAAAGACAAAATAAAATGCAATCCTTTTTACACTGAGGTGTGCTGCATTCTGTTTCAATTATTACGTATTGAATTGATCCAAACAAAGCCGAAGAGTCTCATAGGTGGTGAGAGCGACTTCGATGCGACCCTTCCTGATGCGAGCCAGCTCCTCCTCCTTCCTCAGTCCGTGGACCACCACAGACTGAAAGTAACCCCACGTGTCCAGCTCGTCTTTCCAGTTATAAAGCACCGACAGTGGAGCCACAATGAGGAACACCTGAACCAGAGCATAAAAACACTGCACAGCCTGGTAATGAAGCAGGACTAAGGCCTGAAGCACACATCCAACAAGTAACTGAAGAAATATCTAGTGGTAGATTACAACACCCACTTTGCAGGGATTGCTTTGCTTGGAGGACATCTGAGATTGCAGAAACTGAGGCCGGTTGTTCTCTACATCCGTCCATGTACCCGTTTTGTGCAGCACAGCAGCAAGAAAACCAATTATCTAAATGAGATTTTAAAAAAGTACAGAAAGATGTGCAATTAATACACAAAGGTCCAATTCTCCAATTGATAATAATTAGGAGGATTTTGCAGCAAATCTCATGTACCTGAACGGTTTTTCCAAGACCCATGTCATCTCCCAGGATACAACCAGTAGAATGGATGTAGTTATTGTAAATGAATCTGATGCCTTCCCTCTGGTAATCCCTTAAGTATCTGTTGATAGTATAAGGGACTCTGTCTTCACCTCTCAGGTCTAAGGCGATGCAGTGACTGGGATCGACGGTTTTGCCAGGAAACACTGGTTTTTCCTGCATACAATGGTTTAATGCTGGTCTCATGGGTTTGGGGACAGCTTCTTTCTCATTCTCCTCCTCTTCTGCATCTTTTGTGAGCATCCCACATGCCTTATCCGTATTATGAGAGGTGGAGGTCAGATTTAGGATATTGGCTTCAGTCATGATACCATCTGTTCAGTACAGAGGCACATTACAGTATTAAATGCATGAATAAACCGAATAAACTCAGGATTAAACATAGAATCACATTTTTTTACACTGTAAGAAACTAAATGTACTTTCGCCATTACAGCATTAACTTGAGTGAACAATACAACTGGAGAAAAGGTGTATGTTAAAGAGACAAATTTCAGTTTTTACTACATTACCTGCAAACTGATAACAGGGAAACATTTACTTGGCATAATATATTTGTTAAATGAAAGCTAAATGATTACAACAATGAAAAGGAGTTCTAAACGAGCGCGAGACTTAAACGTTTCACTAACTTAAACGCTAATGGAAAGAAATCAAGATAAAAAGTAGCTTTCAAACCTTTATGTACAGCTGAAGCTGAATCCATCTCTCCTGAGGAAGAAACATTAGCTTAGCATAGTTTAGCTTTACTTAGCAAAAACATAAAACCTATGCAGTTAAACCGGTTCAAGAATATTCCTACAAATCACAATTTTATTTTAGTCGCCCCACATTTTACAATATTTAATCAATTATCTGTTAAAAAACGCGAAAGAGGTAACGCTACTCCAGCAGTAGCTTTTAGTGTTTATATGTTTTACCAAACATCACTGCACTTTCGTCAAAATTGTAACGGCTAAAAATATATATTCGTGAATTGCATTCAATGTTTGAATTACAAACCACACCGATAATTACACTTAAATATTTGATAAGTTTTGGGATATTTGTTTTAATCTTCGAACAAATGTTTTTGTATTGAAAGTGCTTTGCGCTGCTTAAATTAACCTCCACGTAAAAAAATGCGTTATCGACATGATATAATACAGTATACGTTAAGTTCAACGTGTATGTTAAACATGGTTTTACTAAACTTTTTTTCACGTTTTATATTGATGAAAATATTTACAAACAAGTCAGATACTTGACATTGTTGTAACAATGTCAAGTACAGAAAGATGACGCGAGTACAAAGAAAAAATACATTAATATGGCATTTTCAAGTCCTGTTTAAAACAACTGGGATTCTGCAATCTTTTGGTAAATGATGGCAGTTTTCATTTTCATTGTAGATGCGTTTTAAAGATTTAAAATATAGTGTGAAGCTGTTCAACAAAAGGACTAAACTGCAGTATTCTTCCATTTACATTCCATGCATGAATAAAATATTTACACAAAAATAACCCTAACCCGTCATCAAACAGTTTTCCTCAGGAAACTGGCAAGTATTTGTACGACTCAAATGTTTGTGTAAATAAAAAAAACTGAAAGTAAGGGTTTTACTCTCCATTTTATCTGCAGAATTAAGTGGTATCCAGCCTACCTTTTGAATGTAATAAAATATTTTTATAATGAAATAGTCTCTGCTTAGAAAATACAATTCTGTCTGTAAATCATGCAAATAAAAAATCCACATATTCTTGATTTAATAATTAATCAACAATTCTACTTTGATCCTGTTTCTACATGAGACTGAGCTCTAAACATGCAACAACCCAGTCTCCATCCTCTATTTCACTTTCCATAAACCCTACAGATGAGGCACGAGTTAGATCCGCTTCTTGTTATGCTACGCTGCCATACAAAAATGGTACTTTCTGTTCTCACTTTCTCAGCACCGGAAATTTATAGAGCAGCTGCTGCAGATGTTCTCATAAAGAAAGCCCAAACACTGATGTCAAATGGTTTACATATTGCTGTAGACCCCTCACACACTGGTTTTCTCACTGAACCGCAAGGGTCTTTCTGGCTTCATTCACAATAACACATTATCAGTGAAGCAGTGAGAGTTAGAAAAAATAAAGCTCTGGTTGCAGATAAGAAGTTCTATGACAGACATTTTCACAGATGATTTGTCAGTGCTCTTTTTTTTTTACTGCTCATATATGATTTTTTTCAGTTTTTATTCAGTTTAAATGGATAAAAGTTTGTTTTAAAAGTGATTAAGAGGATTCACAATCTAAAAACCAAGAAAAATTGGCAAAAAGTTATCCTTTTGGTGTCACAAAATTAACTAGATTAGTCATATTTTTTTCCCCTTTTCCTGATTTTTTTGGGTTTGCCTCACTAACTCACCCATCTGGCTGATTTATAGTGACTGTATTGTGTCCATTGATTTATAACTTGTGAATTAAAGGGGCCATATTATAACTTATTTTCTTAAATCAGAATAGTTAAATGGTTGATACAAACATGTTTATGAAATTCTTTGCACCAAATCCTTCTCACATAAAGCAATTTACGCTGGTTTTATTCTTGACAGTTTCAGTTCCTTCCAGAATGAGCCGTTTCAGGGCTCTGTCACTTTAAGGAAATAAACTGGAGCTGGCCGCGCCCACCCCTTCCTCGCTCAGGCTGCTATAGGCTTAAAAGCTTTAACACCTGGGAGGGGCTCAGAGTAGAGCCGCCAGTCCTCCAGCAGCAACTCTCTCTTACACATGAAAGATGGTTCTTTTCTAACTATTCCCCAGTTTGTGACATCACAAATGAGGGATTTTTTTAAACAGCTTGTTTTAGATAGATAATTCCCAACAAAAAAAAAACACTGACAGAACACTTGTGGATGTTTTATTCAAATTTGGAGAGTTGCTAGAGGCAGTAGAGACCCCCAAAGGTGAGTTTTGCATAACATGTCACCTCTAATACTGTTACATATGTTTAAAATCAATTTAAAGTCAAATTTCCTATTGCCTGTATTATTTTTAGAAATTTTTTGTCTTATACTTTGTCTACCATTATACATAGCAGTGATACAATTGATACAAAATGAAGACTTAATTTTTAAACATATTTTTACAAAGTTTGAGGTAAATGAAAACATTTTATATTTGGATTTTCTTTACATTTCTAAGGGCTTTTTTTTTTCTTCTAAGAAATTTTCCCTGAATGCCTCCAGTCATGTAAACGATGTTTCAACATGATTTAATTGCTCTGTTTTTCATGAAAATTAACCGAGTTGCTGTTCAAGTAGTTGTTATTTCTAAAACCATTACTTTTAAATACATATTTGGCTCATATGAGACTTACAAGTGAAAAGAACCAAGTTCACAGCCCATGAAATATGATACACAGAACCACCACTAAATTGGCAAAAGGTTGACAGTCCTGTGTGTTATCCATTCACCACATATCCAACCTCCAAAAGGGTGCTATCGGAGGTCACAATAGTTCCTATTCAGCATAATGCACATGGGGATCACCATCGTGCATGTTGGAAAAAAAAAAAAACAAGTTGCGTGCACCGAAACTCGACTACGACAGCTCCAAGTTTCATACGTGAATAATTGGGTGTAGGAATGCATTTGACACAATAGGGCTGCGATTCATTTCAATAAAGTTGTATAAACATTGACTCTCATCCAAGAAGCTCTTGCTCTCAAACAGACTTATCCCAAAGTTCTGATGATTGAACTCTTTTAACATCACAGAGCTCAACAACCTGAGTAAATGCCTCGGATGACCTGAATTTGATGGCTTGTCCCTTTTGTCCTTCAGTGAAATGGAAAACTGTGCAGGGCCATGCATTTCAATGTGTTACGTATTTATGATCGAGCTGCCTCTCATTACTCTGCAGTCCAATACAGGAGGCTTTTGTTTGTCCACTTGAGCCACATTAAGCACATCAACCAGAAAGCATAACTGACAGTGGCATCTTTGCATGTTTGTGCACAAGTTGAATTTTTGTAGTTTCTGTCTGTGCCATCAGGCACTACTTTAAAGCAGCTGATTGTTTGGCTGTCAACAAGAATGTTAAAGCATGGGTCAGAACAGCGAAAAAAGAGGGGGGAAAGCATCTGATTTCTGTGGGTTTACTCTAGTCCGGCGTTAATCACAGTTCTCTTGCCAGGCATGGTGGGCAAATACAAAGTGTTTTATCTTGCAATGAAATTTCTGGCCACCAGACAAAGATTCCCTCCCTTTTTATGCTTCTGAGCCACCCTTTAACCCAACATGAATGTTGACTGGGACTGAAAGAACTGCACGGCTGCACGTCGGAACAATGAGGCCACACAGAAAGCACCAGATCAGCAGAACTAGATGTCCATTTCTCAGGCATTTAAGCATGCAATTACCTCTTATCCACTCACCAATCACTTGTTAGTATCCGGGACTATGGTGCAAGAATTTGATCCTAAAATATACAGGCGAGGATGTCGGTGTTGGCAGAACTTTTTTTTTTTTTGCTTCTTTTTGGTTGGGAAGTAACCCCTTCATTTTAATGCACGTAATCTATAATACGATTGGCGTTTTTAACCACTTGCGGACTTATGTGTGATGCTTTTATGTGATTTTGTTTGCATATTTGTCTAAAGTGTTTTATGGGATATTATGCGATGGGGAGAAGCCCTGCTGGAAGCCAGGCCATGCATCCATGCATAAAGCGCACACTCATTCACCATACAGGGTCCAGTGGGACTTATCGGACCAGGCCAAGCCGTGCTCATGGACCATTTACCCCCACATTTCTTTCTGCTTCATGGCTGCACTGAACTCCTGATACACAAATCAGAGCTGGAAAACGTTTACGGTGAATTACCAAGCAAGGCCCCTCAAGGCACATAATCTCTGACCTTAAAGACGTTTCAAATCTGTATTTATTGGCAAATTTGTGTGCCAATGTATGCTTTTCCTTTCATTCAGCATGATATTGTCATTGTAAATCTGTCAGTGTTACTGCAGCATTTGGCAAAGATATGTCAAATCTGAATAAGTAGTGTTATGGCCACCAGCCTGGCGTTTTCAGGTGGAGGAGCCAGGATCACCCAGCCCTGGTGATCAGCCCGACACCGCCCCTCCTCCCCCTCTCTTCCAGCTGCTGAGCAGAATCCTCCCGATGACCAACACCTGGGATAAAAAGGCTGTGCCTTCAGCGGTCTGAGAGGCAGCAGTGCAGGGGTTCTGCTGTCCTCCAGGCCTCGTTTTATTTTCAACCCCTTTGTTTTAATAAATTTCCCTCTGGGATTAATAATGTCACGCCCTGTCCTGTCTACTCTTAGGTTTTGTCTGTTCTCCGTTAATTGCTCCCACCTGCCTCTTGTTTCCCAATCACCATAGCTCCCGCTCCTCTTGTATTTAAACCCCTTCTGTTCTGTGTTCCCTGTCGTGTCATTGTTTCAGTGTTCCAGCGTGTGTTTCCAATAAATCGATGTTAGAAGTCCTCACCTGCCTGCCTGTTTTCCTCCCCGCGTGTGGATCCTTGCCTCACCTCAGCTCACCTCGCCACACGCTCGTGACAGAATGACACGACCACCTGAAGGGTCCAGCGGGGAGATCCTCCCATGGAAGTATTTATTCCAGTTCTTCTCCGCCGACTATCGACCGGCTTCTCCTTCCCCAGCTCCAGCTCCGCCTCGCCGCAGACGGCGTCCCCGACCTTCTGCCTCGGCGTTCCTCGCCGCCCTTCCGGAACCGGACGGGACGTTGGAGGGAGAGATGCTCCGGGATCGCTCCAGCTTCGAGGGCACGAGGCTGGCTTTCTGCTCCCCCGGGGTTGGTCCACGGCGTGGGGAGAGACGCCGGAATCCACCACAGCCCTGCGCTTCAGGACGGAGCTGCGAGCCCACCGCTGGCCGTGCTCGGCGAGCCAGTTCGGACACGCCCCCGGTCAGACCAGCTGTCCCGTCTCCGGCCGAATCGGCGTCTGCAGGAGGAGGAGCTGCGCTCGCAGCCCTGTGGGCGGAGCACGCCAGTCTACAGGTTGAAACAGCCCAGGTTCGTCAGACCATCGAACTCCAAGTCCTCCAGCTAGATGAACTGCTCGCTGAACTCCGCGGGCTCCAGCTGGACGATCTGCTCGCTGAGCTCCAGCTGGACGAACTGTTCGCGGCTCCGGCTGAACCAGCTGTCCCGCCTCCGGTCCACTCAGCTCCTCTGTCATCTGTGGGAGGTGGAGCCACACCCACAGTCCAGCCAACTGAACTGGCCAGTCAACGGGCTGAGCTGGTCCGGCTTCAACAGAGCGCCCATTCTAATCAGCTCCGACTCGACGCTCTGCGCTCCCTGTCTTCAGCACTAGCACTGCTCGTTCACTCAAGGCCTGTTCCAGGGGGGGTCCAGAAGCAGACGGTGCAGGCCCAGAAGCAGACGGTTCCGGTTCCGGCCCAGAAGCAGACAATGCGGGCCCAGAAGCAGACGGTACCAGCCCAGAAGCAGATGGGTCTGGTGCAGGCCCAGAAGCAGACGTTACCAGCCCAGAGGTCAGCGGTTCGGGGACCGGCGGTCCAGAAGCCAGAGGACCAGAAGCGGATGAAAGTCAACACCGCCTCCATTCCAAGGGTCGACGCCTCCATTCCAAGGGTCGACGCCTCCATTCCAAGGGTCGACGCCTCCATTCCAAGGGTCGACGCCTCCAATCCTGAAGTTGGCTCGTCTGATGACGTCGCCGCCTCCACTCCTGAAGTTGGCTCGTCCGATGACGTCGCCGCCTCCACTCCTGAAGTCGGCTCGTCCGATGACGTCGCCGCCTCCACTCCTGAAGTCGGCTCGTCCGATGACGTCGCCGCCTCCACTCCTGAAGTCGGCTCGTCCGATGACGTCGCCGCCTGCACTCCTGAAGTCGGCTCGTCCGATGACGTCGCCGCCTGCACTCCTGAAGTCGGCTCGTCCGATGACGTCGCCGCCTGCACTCCTGAAGTTAGCTCGTCCGATGCTGTGGCATCTGGTCTGACGTCTCCTCCGTGTCCGGTTCTGATGGTGACTCTGAAGGTCGCTCCGGTCCAGCCTGCAGGGACTTTGTCGCCGGTCCTGCCTGTGTCCCCGGCCCAGCCTGCAGGGCTCCTCTACCGCAGGCGCCGCCCTCCCAGGGCCCGTCGCCTCCTCTTCTGCCCCAGGCGCCGGCCTCCAAGGGACTGTCGCCTCCTCATCTGCCCCAGACGCAGGCCCCCAAGGGTCCGTCCCCGTCTCCTCATCTGCCCCAGGCGCCGGCCTCCAAGGGCCCGTCGCCTCCTCATCTGCAGCAGGCGCCGACCTCCAAGGGCCCATCGCCTCCTCATCTGCAGCAGGCGCAGGCCTCCTGACTCTGCTGATCCCTGCCGCCTCTCCTGTGGTCCCTCGGTTCCTCTGGGCCCTCCCTCCGGGTCCCCCTCCTCCCGCCCTGCTCCTTGTTCCTGTGGGCGTCTGGGATCCGCCCTTTGAGGGGGGGGGGGTGGGGTACTGTCACGCCCTGTCCTGTCTACTCTTAGGTTTTGTCTGTTCTCCGTTAATTGCTCCCACCTGCCTCTTGTTTCCCAATCACCATAGCTCCCGCTCCTCTTGTATTTAAACCCCTTCTGTTCTGTGTTCCCTGTCGTGTCATTGTTTCAGTGTTCCAGCGTGTGTTTCCAATAAATCGATGTTAGAAGTCCTCACCTGCCTGCCTGTTTTCCTCCCCGCGTGTGGATCCTTGCCTCACCTCAGCTCACCTCGCCACACGCTCGTGACAAATAAAGTATTTTTGAATTTGAATTGAACTGAATTGTGATGAGTTAACTTTTAAAGTTTTAACTCTGAGTTGAGGAGTTTAAAGGGAAAAACTCTTGAGTGATCCATAGGGATCTTTGGTTGATGTCAACTTAGCTCACTCTGTTTTAAGGTAACTCTGCTTTAGTTTTTAGACTTTTATCAACTTCGTTGTGTTTTTAAAACCCCTTCAGTTTAGGTAAAACTTTGAACGTTTTAACCAGGTGTTTTATATAGTTGTCTTTTAACTGTTTAACCTTATAGTGAATTTTTCGTTTTGCATTATTTTAATAATGCTCGCCATCTGTTTGCACTTGTTTTAGAACCTTTTATAACAATTAAACCCATTTTAAATCCACTGTCGCAATTCTTATGTTTCCCCCTCCTTCACATTTTAACACCTCCTGTCGGGGACGTAACAAGTAGTTCGATTATTTGCTTTTACATTTAAACTGAGCTGTATGTTTTTTTTTTTTTTTGGCCTTCTATGGTGACATGTGACGCCCGAGGGAATTTAGATGTATTTAAAAAGATGCACACAACATATAATGTGTCAGAGGGGATAAAATTAATGAGGCTGTGAAAGTAAAGGTGTGACGTTGTAAAGGTCTACTGATCTACTACTGGTCATTCCACTGACGGTCAGGAAAAGTGACTAAATGGTAATAGCCCTCTGGGTAATTGCCAGAAGTAGATCATGAGTCATAGACCATTGAAATAACAAAGACATTCACTGTTTTGCATTAATGACCGTACATATGACATGGACCGACCCTCCATGCCGTCAAGGTTTCTGAAGAGCTGAATTGAAGCACAGTAGGTGTTTCCCACAACCGCCATCTTGGCCACATCACGTTTCTTGTCACTTTCAGAAAATACAAAAAATGGAGCTGAGAGGGTGGTTGCAGATGATTGACACCTACCAAACTATGAGCTGATGTAGCTATGAGCTAACTGAAGCTAACAGAGGCTGGCTGGTGCTTTTAGCTAACAAAAAAAAGGCAGTTGAGTGACTCTGCTACCCTCTGGCTTTTAGGCTTTAATACTTTTCATGTGAGGCAGAGGCTGAGACCCTCCCTGGAGCAAGCAAGAATCAAGCTGCTTGCGCTAACGCTGATGGATCATCTGCTAGCTGACAATCACATAGACATGCCTCCAAGTAATCACAGATTCAAGCTTTCGTTACATCTAAATAGTTATGTTACAAGAAAAATTTATTCCCCTCAGAATTGTCATGATGGTTGACTTGACTTATTAAACCTAAAATGTTTTTGGAACCAGGCTGTTAACATGTTTATTTCTGCTGTGAAGTTGGCATTTTTAACATAGAAATCAATAAGAACTTGCTCCTTTCTGATCCAGCCCTTAGTGGAGGAGAAGGGGATCTGCAATTTTTGTCATTTCCAAATTTGCTTCACTTTTGGCAGGTGCAGAGCGCCCAACAGTTTTCAGCAAATTACTGAGCATCACCTTGTTATTACAGCATCATGCAATAGAACTGGTGCTGGTGGGTGGGAAAGATGGGTGACCTAAAACACAAAAGAAACTCCTAATTTTGTCCTTTGTTTAAGACAGTCAGACTGTCTGTCAGAAAAAAGGGTCTCAAGAAAAAGTCTGTCAGACAAAAAGGTCTCGGGAAAATAACTGTCAGACAAAAAGATGATATTTTTGACACTTTTCTGAGTCCTTGTTGTCTGACAAATGTTTTCCTCAGAACTTTTTGTCTGATGCTGTTTAGTCAGAAGTCTGGTGGGTTTTTGAAGGAAACCTAATGTTCTTTGCTCCATGGTCAGGTGACTGATTACTGAGACCTGATGTCCTAAAATTTACGCCATAGCTTTTATTTTATTCACTCTGTTTGCCTCTCTGTTCTTAGAGCCTGTTTGAGATTTTCTCATATTTAGTATTTTTTATTGTTCTTTTATGTTGAAGTTTTTTAAAGCCTTATCGGCCATTTATTTTATCTTTTTTTTTTTGGTGTTTCTACCCAGTTCTTTGCTTTACTTTAACACTTCCTTTTGAAAAATAACCTTATTGAGAAAAAGCATAGGTTTACATGTATGTTGCTCAGAAAGCACAAGCATGACATGGCTATGGGGACCTAGGAGTGACCAGAGACCTGAAGCTTGATCATTTTGGAGCAGAGGAAAGACAGAAAATACCAGAACTACAGCTTGAACCATTGAAGTGTAACAGATTCATTAAGTACACATCTCTAAACAATTTATTAACCAATAAGGAGAGTCTTATTGTAAGTGGTACTGTTACATTATATGACAATAAGAAGATCAGCTATTACTTTGATAACATTGTTTAGTTATTCTATTTATATATTTTACTTCAAAAAATAACAATCTCCCCTTGTTAAACTGTATCTCTTTTGTTAATCGTTTGCTGATTCGTATCTCTTCTGTCATCCTCTCTCCTTCTCATTTGGTCTGTGTGTGGTCTGGAGACACTGTAAATCCTCCACTCCCACACAGTGCCACCCAACGTGATGCTAAGGCGTGCTGGCCCACAATATCAGCTAACATGTCAAACTGACCAGGTCAGGCATGTATACTTCCTCCAAGAAGCCCCAATTAACTTTTCTCATTTTTCCTCTCAAATAAATAATCACACTTTTGTGATTATCACACAGCTCTTTACAAATGTCTTAAGCTTCTTATTTTGTTGTGTTTTATTCCTAAGGAAACAGGATTTCTTGTTTTAAGTTACCTTGAACATCAGTTTATGTCTTAAGCTTCTTTAACACTAAGATCTGTCAAACCCCAAAGATGCACCTTAAAAGATGGACTGATGTTTATGTAACTACACATGCAGACAATTGACTTCAGTTTATTTATAAAGCGCCAAATCATGACAAGAGTCATCCCAAGGCACTTCCCAAAGTAAACATCCCAATTGAGTTCAGTTCATTATGCCAGTTAGTTAAAAGTTTCCTATGTAAGGAAAACCAGTAGATTGTATTGAGTCACTGACTTGTTGTGTCAGAGACTTTTCAGCAATCCCCATTCTAAGCAGGCATGTACCGACAGTGGAAAGGAAAACTCCCATTAACAGGAACAACTCTCCAACAGAACCTGGCTCAGAATTAGCAACTATCTGCCACAACTCACTAGGGATTAAGAAGCCAGAGCACACACACACACACACACACACACACACACACACACACACACACACACACATGCAACAAAGTACTCTTAAGTCGGGGGTCGGCAACCCGCGGCTCTGGAGCCGCATGCGGCTCTTCCATCCATCTGATGCGGCGCTCTGTGCTTGTAAAATAATGAATGGATATTTAAATAAAATGCTTTATATCTTACTGCATTAATTTTACATCTGTATGCCAATTCTAAATGTAAAGATTGTCTGCGTAAACCTGAACAGTTCCAACCCGGTCTTACTGTGAGACCGGGTTGACGCGTCACGCTTGTGCGTAATCATAGGCGCTTTCTGAGCTGACGAGGATATGAGATTCTGGGACTCTCCTCAGACGGCTCCTGGATGTGTCGCCACATTGGAGACAGGAACAAGCACTATTCACCCAAAGTTTCATAATCAGGGAACATTTTCTAAGTGACAAGTCTCGCTTCAGTCGGAGGAATCTTCCTGCATGCGCTCTGGTTCTGCGACGCGCTCCAAGCCCCTCTCCACATCTTCAGCTCGCTGTGCACCGTACGTACACGCTGACAGCGAGCTGCGCTGAGCAGTGTCCAGCTCAGATGTTCAGATGGGAATCTTTTCTTGAGTGATTTAGCTACATCTGCGATGTGCGTAGAACAAAATGTCAGTTCGTCTGCATGCGTCGGGGTAATTCTTTCTATTCTTTCTCCATCAAAATAAACGGTCAAATACGGGAACTGTCCAGTCAACACAAGCCCTGCTTTTAACTGTTCTGCTTTCTTGGGAAAATTGTTTCAAAGAGATATAATTTAACTTGATTAACACCAGAGCCAGGCGCACTGCGCCGTTATCTCCATCACTGTAAATGAGGGAAAAACAAAATGATCGGATCCTTTTCTGACCTTCCCCACCTACAAAGTTTAATTACAACAATCAAATGTGACAGAGCCTGGATTTGTATTCTGAACAGTCTAAACATGTTTTAAAAAGAAACGTATGACAAAAGTGGCACCTGCTCAGTAAAACCACCAACAGGGTGAAAAATATCAAAATATTGTCGGCAGAGATAGGCTACAACTTCTGGATCCACTTTATATAAATCGTTTTATTGATTATCGTCTTATGAAAGATAGCTTTGACGTACATGAGCGACCGGTACCAGCTGCTGTCACCTGTTGTGATTGGTTAAAGCAGCTCTCTGCTGTCTGAGGGTAGGCCCCGCCCACAACGCCGCGGCTGCTGTGGCTCCCAGCGTTTTCTTTACTGCGGGAAACGGGTAAAAATGGCTCTTTGATGGGAACAGGTTGCCGACCCCTGTCCTAACCCATGAGTTATAATAAAGAAGCCAGGTGCACACCTGCAATTACGACTCGTCTTTTTTTTCATTCAAAATAAAAACAAATAAAACATATAAACAATAAGAAATACATAACAAAAATCACATTTCAACGAAAAGGAGCAGGATGAAGAAAAACATCTTATAATTTCTGCCCCCATTTCCAGTAGAAATAATCAATTTACATAATTACCATTTGTCAGACACACATACAGATTCATTTTAAACTTTTTCCTGTTCTAAATTCCAGTGCGATCATGATCATTGATTTAATTTACATTTTCATAATTATTTAGTACACTCACTTTGGTAAATTTTTTGAATATATTAAATGACAGAGTTTTTTTTATTTCCCTTTTAAGGTTATTCCATAATTTAACACCATTTACAGATGTATTCCACTCCTTAATTTTAGTTCTAAAGCTAGGTTTTGTAAACACATCAGTTTCTTTCAGCATGTAATTACTAGTCTTCTTCATATTCCGAGGGGTTTTAAGTGATGCTCTGACCGGCATTCCCAGTTTATGGCGAGTTTCAACCTTGATCCAACGCCTTCACAGTCTGTTTACAGTGTGCCGTTAATACACTAAGATTTGATTAGACATATTTAGATTGTATTTTTACGTACTTTATGATTAAAAAGACATAATAGTCATGATTTGCAGTGATGAGGATCCAAACACAGTGAAAAGTAGAAATTCGGGAGGCACCACAAGTAAGATAAAAATAAAATGTCTTTAATTTTCAAAGAGCATGGTCTGGAGCTAAACAGGAAGACAACACGAGGAATCGACAACAAGAGGAGGACTGAGCTGAATAGATATAGACTGGGAGGCGATGAGTGAACAGGTGAGGTGATCACTTGCAGGTGTGACAGAGGTAGGGGGTAAAAGGTAATGAACACAAAAGGATGCTAAGAAATGAACTAGGCACATAAATCTGATCTAAATCAATAATAAAGTAAACAGGGCAGAGGACCGGCTAGAATGAACTGCTGCTGGGGATGAATGTCAGGGCTGAATAAATATTAAGGGACCAGGAAGCACAATTGATAGAGGAAGGTACTGATATGGAAGGTACTGAGGAGACACGATACAGGACATGACAAGGGTGGCTACCAGACGCACAAAACACAGACATGAGACTAGGAAACACAGGGCGGGGGGAGAAGGGGCCAAAAACTAAAAACTACCCCGAGGAGGGCAACAAAATTCACCACAAAGGCAGGGACTAATACCCCAAAAAGGTGAAAGACAAAGCTACACAGCAAGAACAAAACTAAATTGCAAAGACAAAACTAAACAAAGTCAACAGGCGGGTGGCGACAAGGGTTCGGGACCTGGCCGACTCTTGGAGGCCAGCGACGAAAGAGCAGGAGCCGGCTGATCAGCTCACTTTTAGTCCTCTAGTTGTCCAGTTCCTACACGTTAGTGCGTATCTGCAACAATCTGACGATACAACACAGCAATGACGGTATGATACAATATTTTGTGACTCAAAAAGCCAGAGGAAACTTGGAATTTTCTGGCTGAATTTCAGTGGAAAACTCAGGCCAGACACTTCCAAGACCCATCCAGTGTTATCCACGAGATCGTATTATTCCATCAGAATCAAGGAAGGCAGTAAAGCTGCTGCCACCTAGCAGTCAGAGCTTGAACTGCACCACATAAAAGAAACACAGTAAATGTTTGCATGAAAATTCCCAATAACAAATCGATACACTGCTGTGAAATGTTGATTCAGTATCATAACATGAAATATCGCAACACATAATTAAAAAAATTCTGTACAGTATACTGAAATGTCACTAAATCTGAATACAGACTGACTTTACTGCTGTTCCTCAGTTCGACATTCACAAAGAATCAGCAAAAAAAAAATTATATTTTCTATTTGCATCGCCAGCCCTTCACCTGGATCCAAAACAGATGTAGCTTGTGTAATGCACACACATACTGGTGACAGTGTGGGATTCATCACTCAGATCTCAGGCCCTGGGAACAGTGGAGGCGTTGAAAAATAAAGCCAGAAGTCTCCGTGTCTTTGCCTGCTGGCTGGGTGGTCCCAAAGGCAAAAATATCATACAAAGTTCTCCTCTCTCCAGTTTACATCAGGGCTTTCAAACAAACAGTGAAGTAGAACATGCAGAGAGGAGACAGATACATGAAACAGTGGGGAAGCAACATTTCAGCTTCAGGGACGCTGGATTGAGACTGGAGGTGAAATTGTGAAAGTGAGAGAGAGAGAGAGAGAGAGAGAGAGAGAGAGAGAGAGAGAGAGAGAGAGAGAGAGAGAGAGAGAGAGAGAGAGAGAGAGAGAGAGAGAGAGAGAGAGAGAGAGAGAGAGAGAGAGAGAGAGAGAGAGAGAGAGAGAGAGAGAGAGAGAGAGAGAGAGAGAGAGAGAGAGAGAGACTATGAGGTTAAACAAGTGATGAGTAACCACAGAAAACAGTGAGGATGACCTAGTAGGTAAGTAAGGGGAGGATCAAAAGGAGACACGAACCACCACCCTGCTCTGTGTGTGGTCCAAGACCTCCAATCTTGTTCCGTGGTGAGTGTGTCCTCCCTGGGCTCAGTGCAAAGCAAACAAAACTTTGAAAAAAGAGAGGAAAAACAGCGAAGTCTGCACAACAAAGGGAATGTTTGCCCGTGCTTGTGTCGGAGCGCTGTGGAATGAACCGTTCTTTTATGTAGAATAAGCGAGCAAACAGTCATGTTTGGCCTCGAGGAGATCGACTGTGAAATTTGAAAATCTATCAGCTAGCCTGCCAAACTGTGTTCATTCACCCAGCAGTCATCCAGAAAGAATGGAGCCTTTTTTTCACTGACATGGTGACAAGACATTCGTACAAGCTTGTGCACCTGTGTGTAGCACAACCGCTTGGAAAAGACATAGATGAGTCCTTTAAGAAAAACAGAAAGGAGATTATGTACAGTTTTCTAGGACTTTTTGCTGTGTTTGTGTGATATTATATTGTAGTGCTGTATTTCGAGACTGAACTAAGGTCAAAGGTTGGGGGGTGGGGGGTTCTACCATTGTCTTTCAAACGATCTCTTCATGCTACTGGACAGTAGGGGTTGTATGAACTAGTCGACTAGTGGACTTCACGGCTCTGTAGTGACTTTTTATGCCTGTCATCGACTAGTCGCTGTCACGTGATAATGACTGACAAGATGCAGTCCTCCTGCAGGTGATGAGCCCCTACGCATCGGGAGGCGGAGGCGACGCGCTGTGCCAGAGCGTCGGTACTGACACCGGCGGTAAAACGGACATTTAACCAAACTGTGACCTTTTCCCTCTTGCAATTTTACCTTCCCCTCACCCCCATCCTAATCTTAACCAGTTTGCGCATGCAAAGCTCTGATCCTTGACGCGCTCCAGACATCTGCGTCCTGAGCATCGCCAAATCAGGTGTCACCACCTCAAAAACAAATTAAACACGCGATCGTTCATGTCGGCTCAGTTCCTTTCATGTTTTCTGTCTGTTATTTGTGCCTGATGCGTTTCGCTGCTGCGGAGCGAGGCGCATCACCTGTTTTGTCCTCTGGTGACGCACCCCCAAGATTCCACTATCTCCGCTCCGCTTCGGCACGAACTCCGCAGCAAAAACGGTCCCGTTGTAGTCGGCTGGCGAGCAGCGGCACTCCGCCGTTTTTGCGGTCGGTAGATCTTTTAGAACTGCAGTTCAAGGTATCTCATAAGGTGAATATATATATGAACCCAGGTAGCAGTTTTTCTTTAGGATTGAGAGGAGATGCAGGAAGATAATAAACCGGCAGGACAGAAAAATAGTCAAATGAAAACAAGTTAGTTTTTGTACCTGGTGGTTGCAACAAACAAACACCATTGAAGGAAATCAGAAGTGAGGAACAGAAAATGAAATAATTATTTTAATGTTTAGAGCAGCAGGAAAGGCTGCAGGCGCATCAGTTTGCTGCTGCTGTGCAGGGGGAGGGGGGAGAGGACTGATGCAGAAACTACCGTTGTTAAAAGAGATGTGTTAACTTAGAAAATGTGGGCGCAATTTTATTGTCAAAAACTCCAGCGAACCTACCGACCCAACCCCCCCCCCCCCTCAGGTGTATGACATCATCAACGACTAGTCGAAGTCGGCTCGATTTTCATTACTTGACTGTCGACTTTAAAAAAAATTGAGTTTGCAACCCCTACTGGACAGTGAACAACATATGATGTACTCACCACAACGGATGTCGGTAAATGAGGCAGTCTGTTGAAGACGGCAAAAAAACATCCTTTTTATAAATAAAGGACTTAAATACGTCCATCTGCTCCTGATTCTAATGAAGCCCAAGTCCAAACAGTGCAAAATTTATGTAAAAGCCATTTCAAACAAGCTGTTGCCATCTTGTTCCACTCTGTCACATCATCTGGCACACCAGACAAATAGAGAACTGTCATTGGCTCGCCATTGTGGACTAATCGCAGCGCTCTATCATTTTGAAACCCCTGTAGAGAGCTGTGATTGGCCAGCCGGAAGGCTGCTAGGGGCTGCAGAGGTTCCAGTGGAGCGTTCCTAGACCAAAAATGGCAAGGCAAGAGTTTGGTCTAGTTCACTAGGCTAGGGAAAAGTACCATTGCTGTAGAGGACCTCCCATTCCTTTACTTGTGGTACCAGTGCCAAAGACCTCACACATCTTAAAGACCTCAGCAACTACAGGCTCAGTGACCTCACATCTGATGAAGACCCTTAAGAGGCTTGTTCTCAGCCATCTTCGCCCCCGGTGTGGTCTTCATGGGATTTGTTGTAGTTCATCTCCCACTGGCATTGGAGTGGATGATGCCATCATCTACTTCCTATACCAAGCTCCAACCATCTACAAATCCATCACTGGTGAGGACAACTTAGAGTTCAGACAAGGGACATAAGATTGGTGGTGCAACAATAAAGCATTAACAAGCATTAAGTCACTTAACTTAATGTCTGCACTGGTTAACTGTAGAATTAACTGTAGAATCCTGACTATAACTTTCAGGGCTCTACATGGCCAAGCTCCTCCTTATATTACTGAATTGTTAAAGCGTTATGCTCCTACCAGAGTCCTCAGGTCCACACACCAGAACCTTCTAAAAGTCGATGTGATCGCTCCTTCCAGACCGTTGTTCCCCAACTTTGGAATGATCTTCCTTCATCCTTACACAGTACTGATAGTCTGGACACTTTTAAAAAACAGCTGAAGACCCTTTTATTTGAAGCTGCTTTTTACCTAAATATTTTATTTTCTTATTTTTAACTCAAATTTGAAATCATCATTCATTTGTTTTATGGTATTTTATAATTTTATGACTTTACTTTTCTGATTTTAATTAATTTGTGTTTTAAGATCATCATAATTTTATGACTTTATGATTTGTTTTGTTTTTTATCTATTTGAAGCACGTTGTGATTCCTCTGTCATGAGTGCTATGCAAATAAAATGCACTTACTAAATTCAATAGACATTTTTTAACTATCTCTTGCATATGTGTTTATGTTTTTTGTTCTATGTCCCTGTAATTCTTATTTATTTTTGTTCTTCTTTGCTGTTGTTATAATTGGTGTTGTGACATTAAAATTTCCCCACTATGGGACATAAATGGATGTTCTATTCTATTCTATTCTATTCTATTCTATACATGTTTCAGGCTCACATCACTCTGTTTATAGATGTCTAAGATAAAACTTATGTCCATCTAGAACAAAGGAATCTGCATCTTATATGTAACGGTGGCTTGATTTGACTCTATGAACATCATTTCTATGAAAAGAAGGCGGGGAGGTTTCTCAGGGGTACGATAAAACATCTTTTCTTGCAACACAATGGGATTTACAACCAAGTAGTGGGGAACTATAATATAAGTGTTGTTTTTTTACGTACAAGCCAGAACCAAAGTGTCACACTTATTGGGAGTTGTTTCACCACTAAAGTTCTGTCTTGTTTCTCTTTATGGGATAATGCAACTCTTTTCATTAAGTCATGCAATCATACATCTGAAAATACTCTAAAATTAGTTCCTCTGCTTTTTTCCTTCCCCCTCTTTTATCTTCTTTGTTCTCTTTTCCTTCCAACTTTTTTCAATCTTAACTTAGGAAAAAATACTCAAATGCTGGTTTATTTCCCCAATTATCCTCATGTAACTCCCTTTTCATCTATCTATTAAGGTAGCGCGACTCATGTTGCGAATGACCGCAGTCACCAATTCTTGTCACGTGTCTTACCCATGTATGTCTGATCTCTGAATTGTGTGCACCGAAACTCAATTTCGTTTCTCTGTATGTCCTGCACATGTGGTAGAAATGACAATAAAAACGACTTTGACTTTGATTTCAGACAAAATTATTCTTGGAATGAAACTTTCACTTGGTCAACGCCCATCTGCAGAATCATTAAATCCATGTACAGATTAATTTTACTTTTATTTAAACAGCAATAAAAAAACCCGGACTTCAGATGCACCACTTGGCCAGTTTTGGTTTAATTTATTCTACAAGAGTTCACTGGTTTGGTGACCTATGGGAGCTATGCGCTCTCTCTGTTGATTTAACCATTATTCTGTAGCCTGACTCAAGAGTAATAGTCTCAAGGCTGAGCCACATTAAAAGGTTTTTGCCTATTGTCTTGTTTGATGACACATTTTCATTTGGAACAGTCATTTCACTTTTTTTGACAGGTGGTCATGCACGCCATGTGTAGACATCTGTCTTTTCCTCCTGTGGAATGAAACAAAACAACTGTGGGGAACAAGGGAGCCTTGCAGGTCTCTCAATCAGGGTTCCGAGTTGGCTCGAGCGGACCCAGATGTGGCTCCTGTGATGCTAATTATGTTTGTCTTGTTTACGAATGCTGCTTAGAGCAGATTCTTCCTCTCTTGTTTGAGCTTTTTTTTGTGTCTTTCTTCTTTTCTTAGATCTATGCAAACAGACTTTCACTCTGACATAAACTGCAAACAAAAAGAGTTTTGGCTCAGGGTGATAAAAGTCTTTGATTGAAAGTGTAGCTTTGTGCCATCATTTCTGCCATCCCTGTGGTAATGTTTGTGTGAAAGTTGTGGTTTGCGCAGAAGATGAAAAAAAGAGCAGCGGGAATCTGAGTAATGCAGTAATGTGCAAAAGTTTTAAATCAAGGTTCAAGGTTGTCTTCAGGGGCGGATTTAGGACAGAAGAAGATCCGGGGCTTAACGTGTGCACGCGTGCACGCACACACACACACACACGTGACACACACTAGTCAACATCATATATATTTGTCTTCTACCACATAATTTTTAATCTGAAGCTACATATTAAGCATTTTCAGGGCATAATGTTGTTCCTGTTAGTGTTTAGTGTGAGATGAAAGTAAATATTCCCTTTCTTTCTCCAACAACTTTACCTGATAGTAAGCTAACTTTAGGCAAACCAGCAGCACAACAAATATTTTCAAATAAGACTCACAAACCTGAGTCAACACCAGTCTCATCAAAGCTGGGGTTCTGTCGCGCTACTTTTTGTCTAAAAAACGTCCTTATGTCCATCTTCACTCATGCGTTTCAGGCAGAGAGTGTAGAAGAAGCCGGCTGCTGAAGGGCTTCTTCTTCAGTGGTGGAGGCTCAGGCAGGCTGTATACAAACTACTGCCAGCTGCTCCCTCTCTGTTGGACTTTGGTACTGCATGTTACTTCCACGTTTTAGATCCGGGGCTTTTCATAAAACATTTGGGGCTTGAGCCCAAGTAGCCGGGCCTAACGCCGCCCCTGTTTGTCTTTATTAATCCCCAAGGGGGAAATTGAATTGCCTTGGACAAGTAAAAAAAAAAAAAAAAAAACAACAATATGCACACACACACACACACACACACACACACACACACAACAAAACATTCACTGGACACTGCTATAAGCCACAACCATGATAAAAATATGAAATATACAATCATACAAAATGCTCGTTGTAAAAACGCACAGCAGCAGGAATAAAAGAGTTCCTAAAACGTTCAGTGGAACAACGGGGCATTAACATTCGCCCACTAAAAGAGCTCCCGAGATCCTTAAAAATCTGGTGAAGGGGGTGATCCTCCAGAGACATGACTGTCTTAAGTTTACTCTTCATCCTTTTGTCAATGATCATGAGTCCAAGCTTTGACCAACCTCTGAGCCAGATTTCTTGATCATTTTGTTGATCCTGTTTTTGTCCTCAGCACAACACAGCTTAAAACAACACACTGGCCATAATCCCCTGATAAAACACATTCAAGAGCCTCCTACTTATATCAAAGAACTTAGCTTCCTAAGAAAAAACAATCTGGACTGGGCCTTTTTAACAACAGCATCACTGTTCCTTTTCCAGTTTAACTTATCGTCGAGGAACACCCCCAAGATATTTATATGTCTCCACAGTTTCAAAATTTCAAATTTTCGCCTCCTCTTCGTCTCCGCACGGTTAAAGTTACCCTCGCGGTCTATCACTGGCAAATCAAAAGTGAGACGGATGACACAACCGCCCCCCGTACTTGCTTGTTACCACATTCCACCCGGCCACAATAAAAAACCGGCCATTATTCACCTCCGCCGACTCCGACACCGGCCAAAATATGAGACCCGGCAGTTAATGAAATACAGGCTAATATTAGAGGAGTTACGGTAGTCATTAGAGTAGTTGACTATTCGATAAAATAATCGTCAGAATAATCGTTTACCCCCAGCCCTATCACACACACACACACACCCAAGGCAGTGTCGCCAGCTCAGGGGGGCGGCGCCAATGTCAAATCACCCAACATTTCTTTATAATTAGTTTCCAAAGGGCCAGATTTTTCTTATCATGTTTTAAAACAACCATCCATAAGAGTTTGTCAGTTCTCCCAGGAATTTTTTTGAAGTTACAGTTTCTGTTTCTTCTCGATTTTCTGTTCAGTCCTTGAACCTGACTATGAAGGCATACTGTGAGTATGAAACGGTGTCTGGCAACCAATTTGGCCTGAAAAAATAAAAAAAAGTTTTCTTTTAAAGCACAAAACATTTCTAAAACTGAGGATTTCATCATATTTCAGAACCTGAAAGCTACATTTCCTGTGCAGTTCCTTTTGAATCAAACTTGATTTGGGGGCTTTTCATCATCGCAGCTGCCCAGTATGAACGCTTTAGCTGATTGTAAGTTTTGTCTTTTGCTAAATGTTTTGAAGCTTCCTGCACAAATGATTCTTGTACAATGACATCCATGCAAATAGTCACCTATGAACCTACCCTACCTTCTGTTTTGTTTACAGCTGATTTGGAAAGTAAACAATCATGCTGCTCCTTCATCTTTTTCCATTTATGACAAATCAGCACACCAGCAAATTTCCTTAATCACCCACATGAGCACATAAACAACAGTCAAACTCAACAATGATGACTGTATTTAGGTCCAAACTCAGAAAACAACGTTTTGAATGTGTACAGCTTGTTTCCATGTGTCGTACAGATCCACAAGATCAGGGTGGCTCCACATGGTGATGCCATTAAAATGTTATGATCAGAGGACAGAGATGAATGCAGCAACATGAAAAAAACTAAACATCCTAAATGTTTTCTCTCACGTGTTTGAACCCAAGCTACCTCTCTCATCATGTCACTTGCTTTTGATCTGCATTGGAGCCAAAGGCGAATGCTTTTTAAAACAATTCTCTGTTTACAAGTACATGTTGATTTTATGTTTCATTGTTTGACATTTCCGTGCAACACGCCGGTGTGGCGGTGAGAGGACAGATGAACGTGTGTTTAACTGATGAAGCCAAACCTGCACTCACACTGATATGCGAAAGTAGCTTTGAAAATTATTCAAATACTACTTTTGTAAACTCTTGCTTCACTCATATTAAGGTGGACAGGCTCGAAGCTGCGCCTTACCTTTCAGTGAAATTCACAAACAATGAATTAAAGAGATGGATTCTTGGGGGGATTTCAGAGCTTGCAACACGTCTGCACGGCTGTATATTCTGTTTTGCATCGCAGTCCTTGGCAGCCTGGGGAACAGCATATCAGCAGTTAACCCTCTGGAGGCAGGCGTTGCAGATTCGCAACGTTAAAATCTACCTACCTGGTTACCCCACATACATATTTCACGAGCAATTATTAACTCAGAAGTACCCCTGAAGGACTTAGTTGTTTGCCCTTTTATCAAAACTTATTTTGAGCCTGAAAGGGTTAATGCAACACAATAGTTTCCTGCTTCTCTGTCCTACTGGTTGAAAGTGGAATTACAACTGTCATAAACAACCCTGCAGCAGCCTGCTGTAGCTAGCATTAACAACAAGCTAACACTAACAAGAGCAAACATGTAAAATACACTAAATAAAAAGATCCACACTGTTGTACAAAAAATATTATTACTTACAAGCCCAGTAGCAATAAAGCCAGGTCACCATCATCCTGTGATTTTGTAGCCTCCTTTAGCTCCCTCAAACTAGGCTGTGCCTGACGTTCACTCTGGTTTTAGTGATTTGCTTCGCCTCTAAAGCCATTACTCTTTTACTATTATGCAATGTTGCAAACAAAAAAGCAAACTTCTTTTTCTTCTTCTTTGAACTTAAAAAGCTAACTGCTAGCATAAGAGCTAACAGCCGCAAGATAGGTAAAGAGCGCCCCCTATAGAGCTCCGGACCCCACGTGACTCTCAGTTAGTAGACGCCATTTTGGCAGGTACAAAAAGGTAAACAAACACATGAACGTGAATGGGATCCGCTTGGATTTTACTTCGTTGGAGTTTACTTCACACTTTAAAACCGAAGAAATCGTTTTATATAGTCAGAAATTAAATAGACTAAACATCTCCGACCCTTACCGTGCCCCTGGGACACTTTTTAAAAATGCCAGAAGCTGTCGGAGCAGACTTCTTACTGGACCTGGCCGGGGAACCCCTTGGGATTCCCCCGGAGGAGCTGGCCCAAGTGGCTGGGGAGAGGGAAGTCAGGGCCTCTCGACGCTACTGGCCCCGCGACCCGACTCTGGATAAGCGGATGAAAATGGATGGATGAATGGACAAATAACAGATTTACACGTAAGTAGTTTAAATAGAGTGCTGTGCTGTTTGAATGTATAAACTGAACGCCAAGAGAAATCACTAGTTTGATTTTTTTTTCCGTGAATAAAATAAAAATGTCAGGCAGGAGCGTCTCAGGATCTTTCTGAGATCTGTCTCTGTGAGACAGATTATAGCAATCCAAAGTGTTTTTTATGTGTGATCTGACAATTGATCAACCATTGCTTAAAAATTAAATACAGCTTAGCCGGTTAATTGCTGTGATCATAAAACACGTAAACGGCAGCACGCAGAACTCACGAGGCAACGTTTTACGTGATGTTTACTTGCTGCTATGAGTAATAAGACAGAAAAAGCCCCGCCAAAATAAATTTAGGAAGCCCGCTAAGAATCGTAATAAAAGCATTTAAAATAAATAACATACACAGTTGAGGAAACGTGGGTTTAAGTACCTGATATGAAGCGGTCACTGCATAAGTGAAATCCCTTACTCTCGGGGTCACACAGTTTCATTTTAGCCCGGTCACTAGTGCGTTTTATTACAATGATCCAACGTTTGCGGCGCCCCGGATCTTGGGGAATCCTGTAGATGGATCTTCCCTTGACTTGTCCCCGTCTGTTCTGGCATCCGGGGGCACAACAGGAGTCAACCATATTTCCCGTGTGAGATTTATGACAACAAATAGTCTAGCTGCTGGTTTCTGCCTGCCAAAATGGTGCTGTTTCGATTTGAACTGTTGCATGCCGGGAGAAGTGACGTCAACTCCCGGAGCTCTTATAGGGCACCTACCCACTCCACTAAACTGTTAAGTGCAGTTTTTGGTCGGCAGAGGGCTACAGAGTGGTGTCAAATATGAAACTGTCAACAGTCACTGAAATCAATGTTAAAGCTCTAATTTCAAGTAAAAAAAAAAATTTAGTGTTACTTTAAAATACAGTGAGTAAAACCTGCCATGCAACTGTGTTTAAATTTATCGATTTCCCACTTATAGCACCTTTAAAAAGCACCTCAAACTACATCTTAAAGGTTCCCAGACATGTTTGCATCTAGTTATTCTTATTTTTTGTTTGTCTATTTTAATGGAATGTTTCTATCTGACAGTTTTTAAATTGTATAGTGTTACTTGTTTTACTTAGTTATCTTGTTGACGGACTACAGATGCAAATTAGCAACTATGCTATAATCTGGCCCATTTACGATCGATACCATGTATTTGATTGTTTATTAATGTGTATTGTCCTGAATAAAGAATTGAAATTGAATTGATTTGGGAACAGCAACTTCACAGTTTTTCTCTCTTCACCTTAATCTTTACGTATCTACACCTGCAGTGGAGATGGCTGCTTTATCCTGCTGACGAAGAAAAGACCCAAGCTGTAGCTTGATGTTCTGCAGCCTTGGCTGAACGTTTGCCACCAACAATTTTAGTCAGACACCGAAAGGCTTATTTATAGAAGACATGTGGAAGACAGTGCCCGCAGCTTGACCAGTGTGCATAAATTCACAGAATCACTAGCAGGCGATAATTAGAAGACGGGGTGTAGCTGTGAGATAAAGTGTACAGGCTCTGGAAATTTGTCTCAAGCCAGACCTCACAGCGAGTTTCCCTGCAGACGTTTAACAAAAAAATGTGCATGCCTGAAGACATGACGTAGAACGATAGAGGTGTAGGAATCCAGTAGGGACGTTAATGTGAGACGAGTACAGATGGACAGAAACCTAAAAGCGCCTTCTGTCTTCTGGATATCACAGGAGACTTTTCAGACTGAGCTGTATTTTGGTTAATTGGCCACTTGAGCTATGACCTCATGGTACTTTAGGGGAAAACAAGCAGATGAAGATGACTGCGATGGCACTTTGATGAGCCAGACAAAAGGAAAAAGATGCAGACACAGTGGTTTGGCTGCAGGTGGTGCCAACGCTTATTGTCTTAGGCACCGATGCCGATGCATGACAGGCAGATCACAACAACGCAGAGTGCTGTTGAAAAACGAAGCTTCAGTCAGACTTGAAATCTCCTTGTTGAAGTGGCATATTTCAGCAAGGGAGCAACGATTTACAAAAACAGATCCAATAAGGCTGATGTGTCCTCATTAGTTGTTTTTTTTCACAAGTTTGAACTGGTTTTAACAATCTAGAATCCTCTGTGGCAGCACAAGAGATCTCATTTCCAGCAGAAATGTTGTCATTTTGACAAAACGTCCAAATTTTCACCACAACTGATGCAAGCAGTCATAAATTAATATTTAAAGAGCAAGTCACCCCCTGCAAGAAACTTACTTCACTCCCACTTCATGTTTGAAAAATGCAACAAATGCTGTTGTTTGGCAGACCGAGAGGGCGGAGCTGCTAACAAATACACACACACAGGCTCACAATGGCATTATGACATCATAATGTACCAGATGACATTATAGCATACCTCTTAGCCAATAGCGGTGGCAGATTTAAATTCAAATACAGTGCAGAATTTTTCCCTGACGACGGCGCAACACTGACAGTTTTAGGCAGAATATTTGAATTTTAACCAAGATGCACTGAACTGCCAAATTATTGACTACACGTGTCTGTAGCACGATTAGACACTCCTTTATATAGTTTATCAGCAAAAAAAAATGTGATTTGGGGGTGACTTGCTCTTTAACAGACTTCCAAATCCCTTTAATGAGACTCCTTTCATGGCAGAGGAGCTTTCCCTCACACGCTGTCTTACTTGGTCCTCTGTGTGATGCCTGTTTGTCATATTTTTCAGATCTTCGGTGTTTGAAGCTAAAGGTTTTGCTCTGTGGCGGCTGGTGACAAAAACATCTTGGTGGGGCAACATGTGAAATGATATAAGTATTCAAATGAACAGCTGGAGAATGACTGCAACTACAAAACAATCATTCGTTTCCCTTCTGTAAATATGTAGTTTTACAGACAGTCAGTCATTACATTTACAGATAAATTACACTAATACTCAAATAATTACACAAGCCTACTGTGTGAGCAACTGCAGTTCATGATGTCCACTTGTGTCCTTATTCTCATTTTATTTTGGCATAAGTTTGTTTTGCAGCTTGAGTTGCATCTATCATCCATCCATTTTCTGAACCCGCTTGTCCACGTAGGGTCGCGGGGGGGCTGGTGCCTATCTCCAGCGGTCAACCAGGCAATCAGGCGGGGTACACCCTGGACAGAGAGCCAGTCCATCGCAGGGCAACACAGAGACACACGCAGGACAAACGATCATGCACACACACACACCGATTTAGACAGTCATGTTTTTGGACTGTGGGAGGTAGCCGGAGTACCCGGAGAGAACCCACGCATGCACAGGGAGAACATGCAAACTCCACGCAGAAAGATCCCAGGCCGGGAAGCGAACCCAGGACCTTCTTGCTGCAAGGCAACAGCTCTAACCACTGCGCCACTGCGCAGCCCTGAGTTGCATCTGTGTGTCCTAATTGACCATCCTCACATACTCACATGCTCTGTTCCACCAATAGGTGGCACTAACTTGGTGGTATAGAAGCTGGATTAGAGAATTATATATACTGTTTTTGCCATTTAAAATAATATAAAACAAGAACAAATGAAAATGTTTAGCAGCAACAGTTACAGGTATGATTTCAGCTGTGTGTGTGTGTGTGTGTGTGTGTGTGTGTGTGTGTGTGTGTGTGTGTGTGTGTGTGTGTGTGTGTGTGTGTGTGTGTGTGTGTGTGTGTGTGTGTGTGTGTGTGTGTGAAAGAGGGGAAGCAGATCCAATTCCTCCTAGCATGCTAGGTTGCTGTTTCTCGTAGGTGGCGCTGTTGGCCAGTGCCCAAGAGGTGATCAATTCAGCTATGCTGATTGATCAAAAATGATCCAGTTCTCCCTAGAAACCAAATGTGATTGGGTGTTTACGTGCAGCTAAGGGGCGCTTTTCCCAGTGCCCTACCAGTGATATGAGTCTGTTGAAGGAAATTCCCTGTTTAATGGGAGACAGTTGGTCAAAATGATGTGTAAATAATTCATATTGCTTAGACACACACAATTAAGAAAAACTGACACTTTTATAGTAAATATGTCTATATTCATATTTTGTTACTTTTTAGATATTTTTTCTCCTTTCACTTTGGGGAGGGTTGCACCCTAGCACCCCCCTGTGGACGACCCGCCACTGGTTTTGCACCCACCGTCACGGCCTTGAAATAGATACAGCAACATTTCTCGTTTTTATTCTGATGGAAAACCAACAACGCACATCTTTCTCTATTTTTCTAACAGAATGACCTCATAATGCACCAGCTTGTGTTTTTCTTTTTATACAAACAAGACACCAAATCCCTTAATTGTGGGATAATTATGCCTTTAGGCACACCTAAACGAGGCTCAGGTATTCTAAACACCACTTCATCCTCATTAATGCCGCTTTTAGAACAAAACTGTAAACATCTGCCCATGGAAACTCACCACACCTTCTGTTTTTTTGTTATGTTATATCTGAAGAACGTCATGGCAATTTCTAACATTTACTTGGGACTTTACCATTTAGCCGAGGAATGAAGACGTTAAATTTCTTCCTAAGGAAGCTTGATGATGCACGTTTATGACCTTGAACTCCATTGAAGAAGGGAACAGTGTTGCTAAAAATGTTTCATCTGAACAGGGAGTGAACAGAGGTCTGGACAGCTCAGTAAGCCCTTACCTTTAAATGTGTCACTTTTTCCAACAGACCTCCCACAGAGACCCGAGCAAACTTTCCACCAGGGTGAACGCGTTCAGCCAAAATGCACCAGAGAGCAGATTTTAGAGCATATAAAGAATATTTGTTTGTGTAAATCTCTGACTCAATTTTTCCTTTACTTTCTCTTCATTTACACAAAGGAATTAGTTCGGAGGCAATCCCCTTGTGTCTGGCTGCTCTCTAACTATATTTGTGAGAGTCTTCATTTTCCTCCTTTGGTATCTCAGATTTCAGCACTGATATTGTTTCGTGCTGCTTATTTTTGGAGGGCATACGCTCAGGGCAGAGAACGTTTCCTGTTAACGTTGGAGAATGAACTTGTTTTCAGTACTTGTTGCATCTCAGGCCAGTGCTACAGTCCAGATCACCGGCTTGTCTAAATACCTGCCAGCATCAACAGTCTGCTCCGGGACTCGGTGTAAACGTCGGCCAAACAATGAGGGGGGACTGCTGCTTTAAGTCAAAGTGAGACTAACAGGGCTTAAAAGTTCCTTAATGCCTTCAAATCAAAATCCACAAACATGCCACCTGAGAATGTGGCGAGTTTGTGGATTTTTTTTTTTACTTTACGTCTTTAAACAGCATCCAAAATGTAGAGTCGCTTCCTGTTGGTCATCAAGACTTTTGAATGACGCGAAAGAATCAAACGTGTGTTTCAAACGTGGCCCTGAGAGTTTACCTTTTCTGATTGAAACAGTCAAACACGACAGTTTTTGAGACGTTCGGTCTCCGTCTTTGTGTTGCTGCTCTATAAGGAATAGAGGAGCTGCCCTCTCGGACCGTCTCAGCTGCGCTGATTGTGCGCACAGAGCCTCTCAGAAATTGGGAGAGGTAAACAGAGGCCAGGAAGTGCTGCGACCTGTCAAACAACCCTGTGTATGATTGAAGACAATCATGAGCTCAAACCTAACACCGCTGCAGGCCTTCCTTCGCATGCACTAAGCCCACCGTCGCCTCGCGTGCAGCCAGTAGGTTTATAACTGGGCGGAAACTTTGGAAATTATTTTGGATTTCCATGTTGAGGGTGACTTACAGGGGAATTTCCTTGTGAATTTCACAGTTTTTCAAGATTTTTAAATTGTGCTTCTTTTCATTTTGCCTCTTTCTTTAAAGTCTAGAACCGACACTCAGCCTAAAACAACGTCCACCTTGCGGGTTGAAACAGAGCTTTCTTTTCATGGACATGCTGATGAACTGGGAAAACAAACAAGATTTTCCTTCAGACATAATGCAGAACCCTTTAAAAATACACACTCAAACCTAATGGTGAGTCAAACAGGTAGAAATAGCTTGGTCTTAAAATAAAAGTACAATAAAATAAATCATGCTTTAACATAATTAAAACATTGATAGGACAAAAATAAATAAATAAATAAATAAGACACCAGCAATCCATACAATCCCATTCCCCAACTCCGTGTCTGGAATTGAAGAAAATATTTTACAAATGTTCACATTAACAATCCTCCTTGTTGACCTTAATTCCTTGCTGCAATATTTTTATTTATTTTTTATTCCCTGCTGTATTATATTACTGAGTTGCAAAACCAATTCGCTATATTTTTTTATTAAAATGAAATTTATCACATAAAAAAATAACCAAAAAAAACCCAAAACTGACCATCCTATTCTGTTTAAGACAGCCATGGTCCAACTGATGGATCACAAATTTAACCTTCCTTCTGCTCTTTGATGTGTCAATAAGCATTGAAAAAGCTGCAAAACATTAAAGGTATAATATGTAAGAATTTACAGTGAAATAATCACAAAACAGTGTAGTGTCTCTATACTAGGGATGTCCTGTTCCGATATCGATATCGGAAGTAATTCATCATCAGCTCCAAAACAGTGTATCGGATATATCTGACTGCATCAAAAATTTCCGTCATAAGCAGTCCATTAAGGTTCACATTTTTGCAAACAATGGTTTTAAAGAAATTGTCCTTTTATTTCATACTTACTGTTATTGGCTCTTGGTCTCCGATTGAGTAATATCACTTGATCAATCCTTTCATACATTCCACACTACGAAATAGGTAAAAGTATGTATGATGTGTGCTGATATTGTATCAGATTGATATCGGTATCGGTCAATACTGAAGGCTCCAATATCGGTATCGTATCAGAAGTGAAAAAGTTGTATCGTGACATCCCTAAAGGGTTCAAATGAAGGTAACTTGTTAATGTCGTTATGTCCTATTGTGTTAGAATGATTGTAATGATTAGATGCAGGAGGGTGTGACCTAGACTGAAACACCCTCCTGCATTTAATCAAAACAACCCTTCTAACACAATAAGAACAACTCCAACGACTCCTCGGGAGGTAGTGAGGAGGGGTATTCATAGGTAGTTTCAGCTTGTTAAGCAACAACAGACAGCTACAGCTTATGAGCTTATTCCAGTCAGAATTGGCAAAGCTCCTTGGATGAGGAGCAAAACCAAAGAAGTCCAGTTGTCTTTATTGGAACCCTTTGGATTACCATGACCTGGATGACTGAGAACCTTCACTGGCATACGTCTAGTGTCTCAATCATGTTGGAAAGAAGGTTACACTGAAACAGATTTCCTTCTCAGCTGGCTGGGTTGCCCCTTCCTTTTGAAAAAGCTAAAGAGGGACATAATCATTGTTTACTATTTGCAAACCAACGACTGATGACTCTGTGCGAGTCAACTCTGCAGTAATTAAACACCAGCTGGCAAAACACAGCATTGTTTTGTAAACATCCTAAGCCAGTAACAGAAACAACCAGAAGTTATTTCTTGTAACCCTAAAAGACCACAGCTTTTTGTTTGTTTGTTTATTTGTTTTACTCTAACATTGGGTTAAGGAGGTCAGAGGCTAATGCTGAGCTGACGTTGAGCTAACAATGCTAATGATGAATTATAAATAAATGATCAGCTCTAAAAAAATCTCAAACCACTGTTTCAATTACCTACTGTTGTTATTACAGTCAATAAATCATATTACAACCAATGTCCTTATTTATTTACTGTATATGACTCATCTTCCCCACGTCGAGAATCTTCTGGTGCTTAGCTGTAGGTGGAACAGCCATGAAACTCATGGAACTGTAGTGCAAAGTTCACTCGTCGTCGTCTTCCTCCGCTTATCCGGGTCCAGGTCGCGGGGGCAGCATCCCAACTAGGGAGCTCCAGACCGTCCTCTCCCCGGCCACCTCCACCAGCTCCTCCGGCAGGACCCCAAGGCGTTCCCGGACCAGATTGGAGATGTAACCTCTCCAACGTGTCCTGGGTCGACCCGGGGGCCTCCTGCCGGCAGGACATGCCCGAAACACCTCCCCAGGGAGGCGTCCAGGAGGCATCCTGACCAGATGCCCAAACCACCTCAACTGGCTCCTTTCGATCCGGAGGAGCAGCGGTTCTACTCCGAGTCCCTCCCGAATGTCCGAGCTCCTCACCCTATCTCTAAGGCTGAGCCCGGCCACCCTACGGAGGAAACTCATTTCGGCCGCTTGTATCCGCGATCTCGTTCTTTCGGTCATTACCCAAAGCTCATGACCATAGGTGAGGATTGGGACGTAGATCGACCGGTAAATCGAGAGCCTGGCTTTCTGGCTCAGCTCCCTCTTCACCACGACAGATCGGCTCAGCGTCCGCATCACTGCAGACCCCAAACCAATCCGCCTGTCGATCTCACAATCCCTCCTACCCTCACTCGTGAACAAGACCCCAAGATACTTAAACTCCTCCACTTGAGGTAGGACCTCTCCCCAAAGTTCACTCGTGTTTGGAAAATGGGCTGCAGTAACCAGATTTGACCACAAGATGTCATTTTTACTCCTTTCTTATACAACGCACAGTTTATGAAGTTCTGTAAGTAAAGCCAATGGATAAGAAATAGTTTTTCTTAAAGTATTAAAAAAACAACAACATCGGTTGAATCCCCTGGCGTTTGTATGCGAGAATGTTTTTCTGTAACAGTTGTTTCAGTGACTGATGAGAAAGACAAATAAAGATCAGTCATTGTTGGTCTGCGATGACACTACATCAATAACAGCAGCATTTGTCACTCAACTACCCGATTTGGGAGTAAATCTAATGAAGATGGTATGAAAACAAACTTCGGATGCACTTCTTGTTTTCATATGTAAACAAAGCTCTTCCCGAACACGTGGCATGATATTTGAAACACTGTCTTGTTTCTGTTCCCCCATGCTTTGTTGTTGGAGCAAGCGAGCGAGAGAGATAAAGAGGGAGAGAGGACATTCTCACCTAATTGGGATCTTGAGCGCATTTGTTTTCAATAAAGAAGTGTGCTTTGTTTGCATTCTTTCACCCTCTTTTTCTGATGTTTTGCCTTTTTCTGTCCTTATTTTTCCAAATGTGTACTTCACTACCACAAAATGCCTTCCTGACTGTTCCCCATTTCTATTGGAAAAATCATCACCGTCCAAACAGCTTAATTCATACAGATTTTTATAACATTGCCTAATAAAAACAAATTCCTCCACATTTAGTTGCAGGGAAATATTGATAGTTATTTGGAAAGTTTCTTTTTATCCAAACATCAAGCCTGATGATGAAACCGACTGATGAATGAAACCAATGTGAGGATTATGCCACATTTCTGCTTTGAACTATAATCCACCTGCAAATCATAAATAAGCAAATGCGCTCAGCGAGATTTTTCCCTGTGGCAACCTGCCAGCAACCAGCTTCAAGGGGTGTGAAGGGCCCTGCCAGAGGTCAGAGAAGGTGATAGGCTCATGAAGTCATTCCTGGATCAACGCCCATTTAGCTAATTAACAAACTTCCTTGTCTTTCTCTTAGTTTTTTTCGATTGCTAAAACTCAAAAAGCAAAAATGAGGCACAATTTTCACAACCTCTACTTCTGTTCCCAATCGCTTGACTCATTTTATCACTACTTAAGATTTCCTTATCATATTAGAACTCTGATTTTCCTCCTTTACACTCTGATGTCAACTTCACATTACCTTGCTGTCAAAACACATTCAGGTTTACACACACTTCTCACATAAATTCTCAAAGCTTCAATCAACAACACATAAATATTCAAATCTCTAAACTTTCAGGTCTGGCGAGCAATTTGCAATCAGGGACTGCAGCATAAAAGTAAGTTTCCACAAGGCTACCCAGGTGTATGAGTGGTTTCAGGACCACCCACGGTTTTCCATTTTCTACCTTCCACCTTATTCCCCCTTCCTCAATCCCACTGAGGAGTTTTTCTCAGCCTGGAGGTGGAAGGTGTACAAAAGGAATCCACAGAGCCCGGTCCCACTGCTTCAAGCCATGGAGGAGGCTTGTAGAGATGTGGCCTTTGAGGCCTGTCAGGGCTTCATGAGGCACTCGAGGCGGTACTTCCAGCGCTGTTTGGACCAGGAGGACATCGCCTTGATGTTGATGAGGCCCTCTGGCCAGGCAGAGACCGGAGGCATGATGCCCCATGATTATGCTTGAATGGGGGGTTAACTGTAAAAATAAAATGTTTTGTCTCAAAATTTGTGTGATGTCTAATGTTTGTCTCAGAGAAAAGTGGGTACTGTCATCCATTCAGTGTGTAATTCATTGTGTTCCATTTAGACAACTGTGTTTTCAGTTTTGCTCTTCAGTGTTCTTTCCATGCTTGGTAGTGTTCACCCAAAGGCTACTTGTGTTTAAGCAATGAATGGTGTGTGTGTGTGTGTCATGTGAAAATGTGGCTGTGTTTACCAAATGAAAACACGTGTTCCGTTTGGGGAACATGTTACGATATGTGGTGGCAGGGTTTTGTTGCAAAGGGAAGCCATGGTTTAGGAATTTGTGTGTTATGTTTGGGGTTTTGGGTGTGCAGTTTTGAAAGAAACGTACAGTTTTGAAAAATGCGTTTTAGCAATAGAAAAAACTGTAATGTGGTGACGGAAAAAGAGAAGGAGACTCGATAAAAATGAACTATTACAGACAGGTGATCCCGTGGGACATAAAACTTACTAAATACTCTGATTCTGCCAGTGAATTGAACTGATTTTTCTTGGGACACTAGATTCAAAAGCACCGGTGTTGCCTACAATAAGGATGAAAATGTTTTGCCTTTAATTGTTTTTTTTTCTACCAGACCTTTCCACCTGATGAGTAAGCGTCACATGTACATCGCTTATACGCTTTGGGTCTATTGTTTTATGTGCTATGTTTCCAAAACACATCAAGCTCAGCAGTTTAGATCATAGACATGAATATGTAGATGCGCCTTTGGGTGCTGGAGAGTGCAACAGTGTCGCCTCCACATTGGGTGGGTTCCTCACTCTCCAAATCCAACTGGAGTCAACAAAGAGCGGGCAACTATGCCTGTTTTTGTGCAGCCTACAGCTGCAACGACCAGCGCACTATTGAAAACAGATCATGTGGGATTAGTATTGACTTTTCTAGCTTAGCTGTTTGGATTTTGTGTTTTAGTTCATTCATATTTGAATTATCATGCCGTACAATATGTCTGATTTGTGAAAAAGCATTATAAAACGTACTTGGGGGAGTGGGGGGTGGGGGGGGGGTCAAACACCTTCCTCAGTAGAAATAAATGCACTGGTATCAAACCAAGATGGCAGCCTGCTGCTACGCCAGCTCCGATAGGCCACTTCAGTCCATGTTGCGTCACTGTATTTGATGTATGTGGTTCAGATCAGGTCAGACAGAAAGTAAAAAGCAGTGTAAAATATCCTGAAACTTTCAAAATAAAAGTCACATGCACAATATCAGTTGCTTAACTAGCAAAAATAACTATGCAATTATCAGTAGCCGAGGTATATGGAACAGAAAATAAACCACATACTTTTTTGAAGACGTGCTACCATCTCTTTCCTTGCTTTTTTTGCGTGAACTGCTGAAATGCTCTGGTGATTTTGTGACCTCACAAGACCAGCTGCACAGAATATTTTCGCTGCCGTTTTGAGTCTGAAATGCTCCCGGTGGGAAGGGAGTTTGCGGTCAAAAGGAATCTACCAGATGACGCGCCACTCATGCATCTATTGGAAACAGAATTTGTCTTTATCTCATGAGCCACAAAGTGGATTTTATTGAAACTCTGGGGAAATCTTTGTATGACCAGATTAACATGGGTGTTAACCCAATTCAAGATGGCCACCACAGCTAGTCATGCATCACTCCTCAGCGTAAGATGATGTTAGTTTAAATCTTCAAGAGCAAGTCACCCCCAAATAAACTTTTTTTTGCTGATAAACTAAATAAACGAGTGTCTAATCGTGCTGCAGACACGTGTCGTCAATGATTTGGCACTTCAGTGCATCTTAGTTAAAATTTAAATATTCTGCCTAAAACTGGCAGTGTTGTGCCGTCGTCAGGTAAAAACTCTGCACTGTATTTTAATTTAAATCTGCCACCGCTATAGGCTAGGAGGTATGCTATGACGTAAACTGGTACATTATGATGTCACAATGCCGTTGTGAGCCTGTGTGTGTGTGTGTAGGTGTGTGTGTGTGTGTGTGTGTGTGTGTGTGTGTGTGTATTTGTTAGCAGCTCCGCCCTCTCGTTCTGCCAGGCAACCGCATTTGTCGCATTTTTCAAACATGAAGTGAGAGTGGAGTTAGACTCTGGTAGGGGTTGACTTGCTCTTTCAGCATGGAAGGATAACAAGTGTGTTTCTTAAAGAGCAAGTCACCCCCAAATCAACTTTTTTTCTAATAAACTGTATAAATGCGTGTCTAATGGTGCTGCAGACATGTGTAGTCAATAGTTTTGCACTTTAGTGCATTTTAGTTCAAATTTTAATTTTTTGCCTAAAACTATCAATGTTGTGCCGTCATCAGGTAAAAACTCAGCACTGCATTTGAATTTAAATCTGTCATCGCTATTGGCTAAGAGGTACCCTAGAATGTTAGCTGGTACCATATGATGTCACAATGTCGTTGTGAGTCTATGTGTGTGTGTATTTGTTAGCGCCTCCGCCCTCTTGGTCTGCTAGAAAACAGCATTTGTTGCATTTTTCAAACAGGAAGTGGGAGTTGAATAAGAATCTGGTAGGGGGTGAATTGCTCAAGATTATGAAAAATGAATATCTTCCTCTTTGTAGATAGCTTTTTGAATGGCTTGAGTTTGGAGAAACAGAGATTAGGTTTGATCAAGCAGACAAGATAACTATTTGTCACGATGACATCACTTCCCAAAGCATATTTTTTTGAAATTCGTCTTCGTCTTCGTCTTCGTCTTCCTCCGCTTATCCGGGTCCGGGTCGCGGGGGCAGCATCCCAACTAGGGAGCTCCAGACCGTCCTCTCCCCGGCCACCTCCACCAGCTCCTCCGGCAGGACCCCAAGGCGTTCTCGGACCAGATTGGAGATGTAACCTCTCCAACGTGTCCTGGGTCGACCCGGGGGCCTCCTGCCGGCAGGACATGCCCGAAACACCTCCCCAGGGAGGCGTCCAGGAGGCATCCTGACCAGATGCCCAAACCACCTCAACTGGCTCCTTTCGATCCGGAGGAGCAGCGGTTCTACTCCGAGTCCCTCCCGAATGTCCGAGCTCCTCACCCTATCTCTAAGGCTGAGCCCGGCCACCCTACGGAGGAAACTCATTTCGGCCGCTTGTATCCGCGATCTCGTTCTTTCGGTCATTACCCAAAGCTCATGACCATAGGTGAGGACTGGGACGTAGATCGACCGGTAAATCGAGAGCCTGGCTTTCTGGCTCAGCTCCCTCTTCACCACGACAGATCGGCTCTGCGTCCGCATCACTGCAGACGCCGAACCAATCCGCCTGTCGATCTCCCGATCCCTCCTACCCTCACTCGTGAACAAGACCCCGAGATACTTAAACTCCTCCACTTGAGGTAGGACCTCTCCCCCGACCCGGAGGTGGCAAGCCACCCTTTTCCGGTCGAGAACCATGGTCTCAGATTTGGAGGTGCTGATCCTCATCCCAGCCGCTTCACATTCGGCCGCGAACCTACCCAGCAAGAGCTGAAGGTCAGAGCTGGATGAAGCTAGGAGGACCACATCATCCGCAAAAAGCAGAGACGAGATTCTCCTGCCACCAAACTCGACACACTCCACACCACGGCTGCGTCTAGAAATTCTGTCCATAAAAGTGATGAACAGAACCGGTGACAAAGGGCAGCCCTGGCGGAGTCCAACCCTCACCGGGAACAGGTCCGACTTACTACCGGCTATGCGGACCAAACTCACGCTCCTCTGGTAAAGGGACTGGATGGCCCTTAACAGAAAGCCACCCACCCCATACTCCTGGAGCGTCCCCCACAGGGTGCCCCTGGGGACACGGTCATAAGCCTTCTCCAAATCCACAAAGCACATGTGGATTGGTTGGGCAAACTCCCATGCCCCCTCCATCACCCTTGCAAGGGTATAGAGCTGGTCCACAGTTCTTGACTCATTAGCACCACTAATGTTTTTTTTAATTGTGTCTCAAAAATATCAGAGTATTTTATAAATTTGACCTTTAAATTACCATAAATTTCCGATGACGTTTATTTTGGCACAGGCACAGCTGTTATAAAATCCCACCCAGGGGTGCTGAAGGAGCCGATTTCTGTGGGGAAAAAAAATAAAAACAGAAAAACAAAACAAATATTTTTACTTCAAACAATGAGCATTTTAAGATTAGATCTGTTTTAGGACCGCAGATACACTTTCCACTTAGACTAGCCAGTAGCTCACATGTCAGTACAGAGCTGATCTTTGTTTCTCCAAATGCAGTCTGTTGAAAGAGCTATCTACAAAAAGACATCAACTGCATACACGTTTTTAAGAGAAAACCACACATAATAACCAATTTACACTGTTTTCAACAGTTTTACTGATGTGCCCTGATACACGGAGTCCCTTTTGCTTAAATGTTGCAAAATAAAATTTTAAATGATTCCCAGCTGGAAAAAGATTTAGTTTAATTCCTTTATGGTGTAATTATAAAGAAAAAGGAAAAGAATGACCCTCGCGTTTGGTCGACGGTGTTTTGGCGTGATATGTGCACACGTGTTTCATTAGTTCCCACAGATGCTACCAATATAATCTCCAAGAGCATTTTTATTGGCATATCTTTACAGCCTCTGCACTACAGTATTCGTTGGGGGAGGACTATTTTCCGGCACTTTAATGGAGTCCTACAGCGTTACTGTCATGACAATACCATGTTCACGTCTAGCACAGATACGAGGCAAGAGTTATGACTCTTTCTCTTCCAGTAAAGCTTTGCTCCATCTGAGAAAAGCTTGGTTCAACCCAGGGGCATTAGGGGGCATTGCAGCTTCATTTTAATCCCCCCCCGCAATGCAATTTGCCACTCAGACACCTCCTGACTGAAGTCTGACACTGATTAAATGCTGTTATTGTGCAGCAGAGGTAGTTGTTTCAAAAGACGCAGTAAAACTTGAATGTTTATGGGGCTGAAAAGACGAACAATTCAGCATTTTTTAGAAATGGTATTGAATGAAATGATCATTTCAGTGGGATGATGTCATTTACAAATAATAATGGTGTTTGTTATTTTAACCTGCCAGGTAATAGGCAACATGTTTTCAAATATAAGATTTACACCATTCCAGAGTGAATAAATAAACAAATCAATCAATCAATAAATAAATTATTGCAGTTCAGGACTTTGAATGTAAGAGAATGCAGTCCGGACAAATTTGAAAAAGTGGAGAAAAAATGGTAATAAAAGTTTCAACCTTTGAATGTTATTGATGGCTACTAAGTGATTTCATTGATTTATTAATTCTTATTAACATATGCATATTATACTATTTATATTATGTCTTTTTTAATACTGTTTAAACTTTTGAAATGCTTGGCTTTTGTTTGATTTTCACATTTATTTGCACTTGCTAATTTTTTTTAAGTTTCTGGTTTAGGTTGCAAATAAAGGGAAATTATGCACAATTAATCAAATCAAATATGGCCACTTTCCAATGAAGGATCAAACAGCAGCTCAAACAAAAGGGAACTACACAGGTTTACCTGTTCACCTGGCTGGACAGTTTTATGTGCTTGATACCCTTTTTAAATAGACATTTATTCATGTTAATGCATTATTTTCTTATGGTTCTTTAGAGCAGGAGCTTTTGAGCATCATGAACATCCACCCATTGTCTATACCTGTTTAGTCACGCAGGGTCTTTAGGGGCTGGTGCCTCTATCTCCATCTCTAGGCAAACAGGTGGGGTACACCTTGGACAGGTTGACAGTCCATCGCAGGACAAACCACCAAGCACACACACATTCACACCTAAGGACAATTTTTTTTAAATAGAAACCATGTTTTTGGACTGCAGGAGGAAGCTAGAGTAATTGGAGAACCCACGCATGCACAGGGAGATCATGCAAACTCCATGCAGAAAGACCCCAAGTTGGGATTTGAACACAGGACCTTCTTGCTGCAAGGCAACAGCGCTAGCCACTGTTCCACTGTGCAGCCCCATCATGAATTTGATACGACATTGGTGGTCCTAGGGGTGGGACCACAGGGGCACGGGCCCCTGCTGAAATCTGAGTGACCCCCTGTGGTGCCCCTGTCTTGTCACTCATCTGTCCTTCACATGATAATCAGATTATATGTGGATAACAATTCTGAACATTAGTGGTGCTAATGAGTCAAAATAATAATTTCCCATGTGAAATCATCTGTACAGAGGTTGGACTAATACTTGGCCCCTTTAAACATAATGTGGCCCCTTGATGGCCCCGTACTCAAAGAAATCCTATAGAACCACAGCTGAACAAAGATCCTCGAATTCTGTTATTATTTTTGTGTGCTACCCCTAGCTCACCATCTGTCACGAGCCTGAGGTGGGGGAGGTTGGACCCAAGGTGCAGGAAACCCTAAACTACACAGAGTTGCGGAGTACAACAAGTAAAAACAGCTTTATTCCAGAGACAGGGGGGTGAAATAACAAACGAAGGACTGGAATCCAAGTCTTCAGCCCAACAAGCCAAGCATCCAAAAAAAAAAAAAGATTAAAAACCTACAAACAGGGAACACTGGAGCACAAGCAGCAAACATGTTGACAAGACAATACCCCCAACAAACACTGAAGGACAAGACAGGGTTTTATACACAGAGGGCAGGTGTGTGGGAGAGAGAACTGAAGGGAGACTGGTGGTGAAAACAATAAACTAAATGGGAAGGAAAAACAAAGCAGAGGAGGGGATTAAACAATAACCTGTAAGACTATACAAAAATAAACCTAAACAGAAGAATAAGGAGACAGGAGAACCAAAGAGAAATAACTAATGACCTAAGGAGTGGCAGAACTAAATACATTGAATGGCAGGGAGACTAATTAATCAAGCAGGGAAGGAACATAAAGTACTGAAGGGGGGAACTAAACTACTATAAACATACAATACTAAGGATAGGAAAGCTCATAAACTTGAAACAAGAACTTAAATGGGAGATCTAATAATGGGGAACAAGAGGGAAAACTGGAAGGGGCTGAGGACGCAGAACATGACGCCATCGGCCCCCATTGTTTGGGTCCTCCTTTGAAAACTTTATAGAGGCGCCCCTGCTCCCAAACTCTTTCATGAATGGATGACCTAAAGCTGCAACCTGCAGACCTGCACAGGGGTTCCGATAAGAACTGCTGTAATCTGAGACTCGAATACCACAATGACGACATGAAGGGAAAAAAAAAGAGTCACAAACTTCTCTTGTGACATGCCTGGACTGTCCTCCCGACGCGCAGCTTTGCCTTGAAGGTTCCTGGTGGGAATGTGGTGGCTGCTCTGGACCGCCGCTCTGCAGCCCGGTTCGGCTCTCGGTGCGCCCCCCCTCCAAAAGCCGGAGATGCACACACGAGGTCCATCTGCCTGGGTGGTCTCTCTACTTTAGTGAGCTGTTGCTAAGCAGCTAATAATAGTCGTGTTTGCTGAGTAATTTTTGCCCTCCTGGAACCAATCAGATGCAAGAAAGTCCTGCAGTCTGACAGCCCCAGAGGCGGGATCTTGAGTCTTTCTCTTTTTTCTCTCTCTCACCCCTCCTCCTTCTCTGCCTCCAAATGGAGAGAGGTCTTTTTCTCCACTTCTATTGAATCTCAGAGTTGGCCGTGACGCGCGGCCCAGGGGAAGACCACATAGATCTCAGCAGAATGCTGCGACCATCGCGCTTTTACGCCCGACGACTCGTGTATGGGAACCAGTTTGCGCAGCTCGCCTTTTGAGGGAAAACTCGCAGATTTTCCTGGAGGAGACTGGAGTGGAAGCGGCGGAGACCTCCGGATCGCGAAATGTTGGGATGGAAGGCGCAGACTTTGACTCGCCGTCTCCAACAGGAGTATGAAGTCCGACTTCACGGGTGTGAGTTCTCCAAGAGTGAAACCGTGTCGCCTCGGGATATCGCCACACGCTTTCGGGGGAATACTATCAAGTGGGAAACGGTAACGCAGTCCCCGCAACATCATGGCCTCGGCTGTTAATGCGCCCTCCGAACAGGAAAACAGAGACCCCGAACGGCCGAGGATAACGCGGAGGAGCAGGGGGGACTATACCCGCAGCACACCGCTGGATTTGGAGTATTTGCAGCGGCCGAGTTACTGCGATGCGGGCTTTGCTCTGGAGCAAATCTCAGAGGTGCTTCTATCTTTCACCGGAGAGCGGTTGCACGCTGTCGGTCTTGTTGCATTGACAAAAAAAAGTTGCCAAACTTTGGTCCTGATGGGTTAAAGAAAAGAAAAGTTCCAGTTTGTTTAATTTCTGCAGCTGGATTCAGATGCAAGCTTCATTTTTATGATAGGAAGCAGCCTGCAGGTTTTTTTTTTATCAGACACCAAAGCATCCCACAAGCATCACTTATGATCACAACCTGCTGATTTCCTGTTAGAAATGTAAAAGTTGGTTTGACAACTTGAGTGAGTTGGGGGGGGGGGGGGGTCCATGTGGCTGCCCTCTTCCGTTCACAAACACTCTTCAGAGTACCCCCCCTGTGATGGCTTTTCCACTCCCAATCCAGGCCGGAACACACAGACAGCTTCACGGGGAGAGGGCTTTGCGCGCGCGCGCGTGTGTTTACCACACGCACCCTTTCAGGGTCTTTATTACTTATTGTATGCAGCAGAAGCAGAGGGAGCGAAACCCTCCTCAAAAATTTCCCAAACTCCAGTTTATGTGCAACAAAAAGGCTGCTTGGATGGATTATTGACTAAAATGTTACATTTTTATAATGGAACTGCACTTCTTTAAAGATAGTTTTGCAGTTTGAACATGGCTCAGAGTCTTTTAATGCAAACAAGACTTTGATTGATTGTCATTTATTTGAAAATCCTGTTTTGTGTTTAACTAAGCTCAGAAGTTCAGGTGCAAAACCACTTTTATGCTCCTTTTTGCAGCATATTAACAACTATGCTATAGCAGTAATAAGAGTGTATATGTGCAAAGGATGAAGTGTGAGGTGCACTGATTCTGGATTGAAGGGCTGATACTAATTACCAATTGTTGCCCTGATCTCCTGGTTGATCTCACATTAACAGAATATATTCTGTTAATATCGGAATAAAGAATTATAATAAAACTTCCCATAGAATATCTGTTTTTCACAGCAGGAATTAGGTCTTATCGATCCTGAATTTGCAGACTGGGAATAATGTACATTTTGTTGTTGCTGCCTAGCAATAATGTGTTCACAGACCCCCCCCCCCCCCCCCCCAAAAAAAAATCAGATTTGTGAGTTTCAGATTAATCAGTGAAGGCAATCACAATATTGGCCACTGTTGGTACACCTCTACATAAAAAACCCATTTTTAGTAAAAATCTATTTACGACTTCTTATGTGTTTGACAGTTATCTCTTTATTTACCTAAACACATTCCAAAATCCAGCTTCTAATCTTCTTCTTGGCTTGGCTTATTCATACATTTTAGCCACTGCAGTAAAATAACTTCACAAAGGCATGACGCCATTTCTCACAAGACGAAATTGCAGTTTTCACACATTACCGACCATCTGTGCACGTTAGTGGCTTAGCCCTTTACCTGCCTCTTTGAACCACTTATGTAACCTTTCCTCCGTGCATCCTAGCCTGGTCAGATACGTTCGCCATGTTCGTGCTTTCACTGACACCTACTCTTGTCTTGTCACAGGGGAAGGCGACTGGGAGGAAAGCGCCTCTGTGGCTCAGAGCGAAGTTCCAGAGACTTTTATTCAGGCTGGGCTGTTACATACAGAGGAACTGTGGAAAGTTTTTGGTTGTAGGCCTCATGATTTTTGGAGCTTTCGCCGTGGGCTTAAAGGCAGCTAATTTGGAAACAGACGTGGAGAAACTCTGGGTGGAAGGTAAGATGCTGATTTATTGCTAACTATTTGATAAAATGCTATTTTCTTTACAGTTTGCTGGAATCGAACACATTTCAGTACTTTCGAAGCTAAACGGTCTCCCGTTGCGTGCTGGGATATATCCTGAAGGAAAGATAAAGGTTGGGGGGGATTGTTTATTGTTTAGGTTCTGGAAAGTAGCCAGAAAAAACCCTTCAAAATAAAGTTTTCCTTTCTTTTTTCTGTAGCCACTCCAACAAGCACAAACAAAATATGAAAGAGGCGACTGTATCGTCGCCTGGGAAGAAGGTTGTAATTAAACTCATAAGCAGCTCTTGGGAGTAGAGGAACTTTTTGTCAAAGCCGCCATTTTGTGAGTGTGTGTGTGTGTGTGTGTGTGTGTGTGCGTGTGAGCCTGCCCCCAGCAGTTTAAGGCTCAGAGACTGTGTGTGGTCCCGTTTTTTTGGACAGCTCTCAACTTTCCAAAAAGATTTGTTTCCGGCTGCAGGGAAATCAGCAGAGTGCGGACAGAAGCTGGTGTTAGTGAGGTGTCGGTAAACACTTCTACTTGTCATTGTTGGAGTAAAAGTTGTTTTGTTTAGAAAGAAACTTTAAAAAGGTGGAATGAGAGCGTGCATATGGGTGGTGCTTTGGGGGGTAAGGGGAAGGGGTAGAGGTTTTTTTTTCCCTTCCCTTTGATCTGCATTCCTGTACTTAAGGCGAGAGCTGGCTGTTGTTATCATGAATGGAGAAGCAGGTTTTGCCATTGAAACTATCTTTTACGCCCACATTTGTTCATGTTCATTTCCTCCCTTTTACTCTTTAACCGACAAATCTGAAATAAAGGAAAAATAACCGTCAGCATCAAAGCACAGATCGTGCACAGATGAAACACCCCACCTCCTCCCTGGGTTGGCTGTTCTCCGCTTTGCATGCTGCTGCAGGGGTCTGACAGACAGCGTGCTGCAGCTCGGGCAAAGTGGGGTCTTATGCAATTTTTTTGCGTTTCGTACCACTGTCAGGAGATCTATAGCAAAGCTGCAACATGTAGCACAAAATAATACGAGACTTTAGGAGATTCTTCACTACGAACTACTTTAAATGGTAAAATCGTAAATGGCCTGTATTTGATATAGCGCCTTCTAGAGTCCTGGAACCCCCCAAGGCGCTTTACAACACAATCAGTCATTCACCCATTCACACACACATTCAGTGCGTTTACATGCAGCCAGTAACCCTTTTAAAACCCGAATATTCACAATAACCCGGTTCCGCAGGTCCGTGTAAACACCGCCAGAAACCCGGATATGCTCATAACCGGGGTAACCCTTTTCTAACCCGAATGTTTGGTCGTGTAAACGCATATCGGGATATCCCCATCAAAGCGTGTGTTCTGCGCATGCTCTGTTCGCAAGGAATCTCAGTCTTTTGAGTAGCGAGGCGTCTTGTATGCGCCAGAACTCCGGAAGTAAACAACAAGTTGGGAGCAACATGGCGAGTCGCGGCACAGCACCACACTTTTGGAGTGACGAGGAAACTAAAGCGCAAACAAATGCGGTCGCTATCTCTTCCGAACTGGGAAACATGTTGTTTTCACGGATACCGGAACAAGAAGAACCGGAAATGACGCATATTGTGTCTGGACGTAGTCCGTACGTCCTGACGCTACCCCAACTTCCGCATTTAAATCGGGTTATGCAAGTTAGGGGTAACTCTTTCTATTTATGCTTATAAACGGGTTATTCTGATCAACTCAGAAACCCGAATACCGACCTTAACCCGATCATAACCCGGATATTGGCTGCATGTAAACGTAGTGATTCACACACTGGTGGGGATGAGCTACGATGTAGCCACAGCTGCCCTGGGGCGCACTGACAGAGGCGAGGCTGCCGAGCACTGGCGCCACCGGTCCCTCCGACCACCACCGGCAGGCAACGTGGGTTAAGTGTCTTGCCCAAGGACACAACATCAGCAACAGATTGAGCGGGGCTCGAACCTGCAACCTTCCGATTACGGGGCGAGCTCTTAACTCCTGTGCCACCGTCTTTAGTTATTGCCTAGACTGCACTATATCCGAAAACTGCGATTTTATTGGATGTCACGATGATATCAGTTGCGATTTTTCTCTTTTTTTCCCCGTTGTGTTCTTTATTTAATATCACAGGTTGGGAGATTCTAGAGAGAGTTCATCAAATTGGCCAAAAATGTTATTATGTTTATTTATTTAGCAGACATTTTTACCCTAGGCAAGTTCACTTTTTTGCGATACCGATGAAGCGAATAACCTAACATGCATGAGAAGAACACACTCCCTGCATTAACAACAGTTTTCACCATTATTCGCTAAAAATATCCATAAAAATCGGGTCTAAAATACAAGGGGGCGGGTCCAAGTCTCTGGACAACGCCATATTAGACGCAATGTTTTCTTCTACGTGAACCCGTGAGGACAAATGCTTTTTCTGATTAGTAACAAATGGTTGCAAAACTTTTGATATTCATAAACGTTGCTGTTTTACACATTTACCTCTTCGCTCGTTGCCTGTGACGAAAGGAATTTGATGCTCTTGGCATTTTGCTGGAGGTTGAACGATTTGACGAAGTACTCATTTGAAAATTGCGCCCCCAGGGATTTTTGACCCTACTGGCCATCCGTTGATAAGGTCTTACTCGAACACAAAAATACTGCTTGCTTGCAAGGATTTAGGCATGTAATGCACTCCATCACCAGGGAAAATAGTAAATATACACCGTTACGTTAAAGGGGTATTCACAGCCACATTCTTGTTGTTGTTGAACAACGGCAGCTTGGTTGGTCAAATGCAGCTATGCCAAAAAGTCAGAGCCGTGCCTCAACTGCGCTCTATGTAAATTAGAAAATTGAAAACGCGATGGAGAAATGGTTCAATCTAAGAAAAGCTGCCTGATTACGTAATAAGGAACACCTGTTTACATTTAGATGTTGCAACCCACTTTAGTGTCCGCAGTAATGCTAAATGCAGAACGACTAGGTCGAGCTACTGCTAACGCTAGCACCTCAACTGACTCCTTTCGATCCGGAGGAGCAGCGGTTCTACTCCGAGTCCCTCCCGAATGTCCAAGCTCCTCACCCTATCTCTAAGGCTGAGCCCGGCCACCCTACGGAGGAAACTCATTTCGGCCGCTTGTATCCGCGATCTCGTTCTTTCGGTCATTACCCAAAGCTCATGACCATAGGTGAGGATTGGGACGTAGATCGACCGGTAAATCGAGAGCCTGGCTTTCTGGCTCAGCTCCCTCTTCACCACGACAGATCGGCTCAGCGTCCGCATCACTGCAGACGCCGAACCAATCCGCCTGTCGATCTCCCGATCCCTCCTACCCTCACTCGTGAACAAGACCCCGAGATACTTAAACTCCTCCACTTGAGGTAGGACCTCTCCCCCGACCCGGAGTTGGCAAGCCACCCTTTTCCGGTCGAGAACCATGGTCTCAGATTTGGAGGTGCTGATCCTCATCCCAGCCGCTTCACACTCGGCCGCGAACCTACCCAGCGAGAGCTGAAGGTCAGAGCTGGATGAAGCCAGGAGATAGGCAGACATAATTCCTAAATATAAGCATGTCCTTTCTTTTAAATCAAACATATAGTACGCAGAATTAACTGATATTTTCGGCATTTGCTTCCCATATTTTCCCTGATGTTAACCCCGTAAACAGCATTACCAGACTTAACTTTCTGGTGAACCTGGCACTTGCAGTGTAGTGACCTCTGGGTGACATCTACAATACGCTCTCATACTGACTCACGGCGATAAACAGAAACCTGCTCGCTTACACAGACACTGTCAAAGAGACGGGGCTGCTGTGGTTTCCCAGGTACGTGAGGGGTTCCAGATGCTGGTGGGGAGAGATCTGTTTGTTTAGATTAGAGAGCACAGCTGAGGGATAGATTAGTTCTGCCTGGACCACGGAACACTGCGCTAGGTCGTGCTGGGGGGGGGGGGACTGCCCCAACGTCCGAGAAGAAGAAGAGGAAGAAAAGGGAGGAGAGGACAGGGCGAATGATTACGCTTCATCTGGAACTGCCCTCTACGGGTGACCCGTGGACGACCCCGCCTGGAAGCTGTGTGGCCTGTTGATGTGCGTACATTACAACCAGCCCGCGCTAGGTCCCTCAGAACCTCGTAGAATCAACTGCAGCCACTTCTGGGATCTCCCATTGGGGCCGTCCACTCGTCACCTGCTCTTTGGCTGTCCCTGAGCGACCGAGGGCTTCATCCATTAGCTGCATACCGAGGTTGTCCAGCGTGTTTATTCTCTTTTTCTTTTTTTTTGGGTCACGTGCAGCAACATTAGCGGGGATTGTCTTTTCTCACTGCGCTCACTCGACACTGTTTATAAATACTCAGACACAGGAAGTTCTGTTTATTGGACAAAGTGACAGAGAGCAATTGGGAGTGAGACGCATGCCTGCACAAAGAGGCGATTGTGGTTTTGTTCATCCTGACCTCAGAGGATGTATGGGGGGGGGGGGGGGGGGGGCTGTTGTGTTTAGCTCAACAATAGGAAAGACTTTTCCAATACCTGGACTCAGCAGAATGAGGGTGGCGTGGATTCAGGTCCACACTGCAGCAAGACCCTGTGTTTATACCCACTCGCAGGAAGTAATTAGCTCAGACAGGAAGTTGTAGTATTGCGATGTCCCGTCTTGATCTTCCTCCACACAAGTACGACTTGAACTCCTCTCAGCTTGAGTATTGCTTCAGGTACACTCTTGAGTTTGAAATTATTTGCACTAATAAATTATTTTAACCTTTAGGAAGCAGAGCCGTGAAGCTCTAGGGAACAAGAACCTCTTTACTGGCCATATGTGGAAATTCGACCCGGGCTAAAGCAAACACACGGTAAATTGTAAAGAAAATACCAACACCGCCTGCCTCTAATTAAAACAGTATCACGTAAACACGGGCCTTCCGGTACGACGGCCTCGCGCTGTGGAGCTGGGGATGACGTGGCTCCACCAATCGAAAGAGAGAACGAAGACGGGGAAAACGTTTGGATGCTCCTGGAAACAAACAGAAGGTTTTGTAGCTGAGGAGCTGCTAAGTTGTAGTTAGAAAGACAACGGTTCAAGTTGAAGTGGCAATTTAGAGCCTTGATTTATGGTCTGGACCGGGGGCACGGGGCTACCGATTGTAGTCTCAAGGCTACAGGCTGCAGAGAGGCCGCCTGGTCTCAGAGCACTTTCTTAGGGTGCATAAGTGCAGAGGCCAGGGGCCACGGGCATGGACTCCAGAGACCCCCTGAGGTCATCTCATTGAGGCCCCGCTATTTAAAACCTCACCTGATACTCACCCAGTGGTCTGGGTGCAGAGTGAAGACTCGCAGCAGAGGGGAGGGTGTGTGTTTGTGTGTGTGGTGTGTGTGTGGGGGCAGCTGGGAGAAAAGCAGCAGAATTTGCAGCTGTCACCAGGCGCTGTTTCGGTCCTGAGCATGCTTGTTTGCGTGCACGTGTAATCCAAGCGAGCCGATCTCCTGGAGCAGATGTTGCAGAGGGAGAATCCGTTTCCACTGATATCGTGACAGCATCTCCCCGTGTTTACACGTTTCCAGTGAAACAGCTCGTCCAGCAGAGGGCGGTGAATCGGAGCGGAGATTTAGCAATATTTCATGCACTTTTTTCCTCATTTCATAAGAATCTATCAAATTTATGATAAACTATTGTTTGCATCTCATCGAGGACCAGGACGAGGAACTCAGGACCTTTTCTCTTTCAAACGAGTAACTTTTTCATCTCGTTTCTGTCCGTTTGGTGTCTGGGTGTGATCAGGAACAGATTTGACCGAGCTGGTGGTTACTTTGCTGGTAATGGAAGCGAGGGAGGCTGCAGATGAACATTTTAAGTGCATACAGAAAAAGTTTAACGTCCTTTCTTGTGGATGAAAATGAGGAGGAGGGCCCAGAATGTGGCGTCTCCACTGAGAGGGTTGTGGTTTTGCATGATTGAATCATTCATCTTTTGATGTGTATGGAAGTAATGTACGCACACGCACACACGCACACACACACACACACACACACACACACACACACACACACACACACACACACACACACACACACACACACGCTGAGATGGGTCTGTGAAGGACTATATGGTTGACCGGGGCTTAGTCGAGGGACCTCTCTTTGAAATAGTATTGCTTTTTATCCCTTTTGTCTTTTTTTTTGTTGTTTTTCACCGTTGGACTTTTATTTCAGCAGCAATCAAACACACAAGCGTGCCCTCACCCGTTATTTTTTTCACCATTATCCTGAAAGTCACTATTATTTCTTTTTTAAAATCCTTTTTCACAAACACATAAAAGGCTGCACACGCTGTAGCAAACTGCACTCGCTAAAGCGCGTTTATCAGTTTGCCACGAGCAGGATCGGCGCTCTGCATAAGGAATAACATTCCAGTGTGTTGTGTTAAACTTTACGAGTTGATGAAAAGTGCAGGCTAGCTGGTGAGGGATTAAGTGTGAGGAAACGTTGCGCCTCTGGTACGGTGCACGGACTTGGTTAGCGTCTGAAACCAGCTTTGTTTATTAAAGCTCTACCTATCAGGATTTGAAATGCATCAGAGTTCTGAAACAATCTCTGTTGCGTATCTGCTCAAACGTGTGTGTGTGTGTGTGTGTGTGTGTGTGTGTGTGTGTCTGTGCTCATGAGGCGAGCGCTCTCCCATTCACAAACAACTTCCTGAGATGCCTCCAAGCTCACTGTTTACATTTTGCATTCTTTCAGGCGCTCTTATTCAAAAACCAGAGCCCCGCGAATGACCGACCACAGGAGGCTGTGGAGAGAATTACCCTTCCTCCCCCTGGCTCCCTCCTCTACCTCCTTCTCTAGCTCTTCTATCCTTCTAACCCCCTCTGCCAGAAAGGTCTCTCTCTTTACCCGAGCGTCTCTTTTCCCTCTCCTGCCTGTCTCCCCCCCTTCCCCATCTCACTCCCTCCCATCTCCTGGCTGAAGAGAGCAGCCTCAGAATGCCAGATGTATTACAGAGTGAGCCACGGCAATGTAAACACTCAGCCCTGCCATGAGAGCAGGGTGGTCTGGCCTCCCCCCTTCCCTTCCCTTCCCTGCCCTCCCTCACTCCCCCTTCCCCCTTCCTCCCTCCCTTGCAGCACTGGCTGCCAGAAGGCTGGAGAAAGTAAAGTACAAAACAGCCGAGGGGGTAGTGTGTGTGTGTGTGTGTGTGTGTGTGTGTGTGTGCGTGCGTGTGTGTGTGTGTGTGTGTGTGTGTGTGTGTGTGTGTGTGTGTGAGGGATGAGGCAGGAGTATAGTAGCGGTAGTGTTTGTGTTTTGGCTGCGTTACCTACCGTACACTGGGAGAGATTGGGGTGTGGACTGATGCTTCTCAGGCTGCAGCACGGAGGGTTTTCATGCAAACGTATCTAAAGCGTGTCTGTGTGGAATTTTTTTTAGCTCCCCTGGCTCACCACAGTTACGTACGTAGCGGTACAGTTCATTGCGATTCCTGCAGCACATCGTCATACAGTCTGGCAACGACGGCCGGTACCACTCATGAGCACGGAGGGCATTAAACCGGAGAGCGAAGCCCCGCTTTGAGTCACTATTCAACACAGTGAAGTAGTAAAAGTTTGAGGATATTTTTTCCCACCCTAATTAGTTTTTTCATTCAAGATTTTTTATCTCAATGTAAAGTTTATTCCAGTCCCTCTTGACTTCACAAATGGAGATGCACTAAATGGTCTTGCAGCAGCTGTGCTTTGTGTCATCTCGAGTCTCGTAGAAGTAGAAATGAAGAGATGGTATGAGAGACCAGAGAAGGCACATAAACCTAACCAACAGCCTGAGAATTTCTTTCTAACTGAAATATTTTCGGTGTTGTGCTTGAAGCTTGTTGCAATGCAAATTTTACACATTGTAAAAGCGTTGTTGCACTGAAAAACATTTTTAAACGGCTTTTTTTCTGATTATAATCGGTCACTCTGAGTTTTTCATGCAGGCTGAACACGAAAAGTCTCTTACACTTATCTCCTGCATTAGCTTCTGATGGAAAATAGACGGTGGAAATCTAGGATTTGAATTCCTCACAAATCTACGACACAGTGACTACGTTTACATGCAGCCAATATCCGGGTTATGATCGGGTTAAGGTCGGTATTCGGGTTTCTGCGTTGATCAGAATAACCCGTTTACAAGCATAAATAGAAAGAGTTACCCCTAACTTGCATAACCCGATTTAAATGCGGACGTTGGGGTAGCGTCAGGACGTGTGGACTACGTCCAGACGCAATATGCGTCATTTCCGGTTCTTCTTGTTCCGGTATCCGTGAAAACAACAACATGTTTCCCAGTTCGGAAGAGATAGCGACCGCGTTTGTTTGCGCTTTAGTTTCCTCGTCACTCCAAAAGTGTGGTGCTGTGCCGCGACTCGCCATGTTGCTCCCAACTTGTTGTTTACTTCCGGTGTTCTGGCGCATACAAGACGTCTCGCTACTCAAAAGACCAAGATTCCTTGCGAACAGAGCATGCGCAGAACACACGCTTTGATGGGGATATCCCGGTACGCGTTTACACGACCAAACATTCGGGTTAGAAAAGGGTTACCCCAGGTGTAGTACCCGGGTTTTTAAAAACCCGGTTATGAGCATATCCAGGTTTTTGGCGGTGTTTACAAGGACCTGCGGAACCGGGTTATTGTGAATATTTGGGTTTTAAAAGGGTTACTGGCTGCATGTAAACGCACTGGTCGTCACTCAACATTCATGGACTCATCCACCTTGACTCATGAAGGCGAGGCTGTTGTTGCTTTAACGTCCGGGAATCAGCTGAGGACGTCTCGGCTAGTTTAAGCTAACCGTTAGCATTCGCAACTTCACCACACAGCAGAAGCTCCTCCAGGTTGTGTTATTTGTGGAGATAAAACATCCACGTTGCAAGTCAGTGGTAGAGTTGCGTTGCTGTTATCCAGTTATAGACAAGACTCCAAAACCTGCCATCTGAAGCTCAGCTGTAATGTGGGCAACTCTTAGGTCAGAGAAATGGTGCACCGGCATATTTTTTCCCCCCAAGAACAACTTACAAGGCATTCATTCCTACTAGAGACCAGGGGCGGCGTTAGGCCCGGCTACTTGGGCTCAAGCCCCGAATGTTCTATGAAAAGCCCCAGATCTAAAACGTGGAAGTAACATGCAGTACCAAAGTCCAACAGAGAGGGAGCAGCTGGCAGTAGTTTGTATACAGCCTGCCTGAGCCTCCACCACTGAAGAAGCCCTTCAGCAGCCGGCTTCTTCTACAGTCTCTGCCTGAAACGCATGTGTGAAGATGGACATAAAGACATCTTAGGTGTGTTCTTGCTGAACACCCCACCATACACAAAATGTCAGTAATCAGAACATTATATCACCGAGCAAACATAATAACAGAAGAGAGAGACCGTAAACAAGAGGACAAACACATACAACACGCTTTAAAGACCTGCAGATACCCGACATGGGCAATAAACAAAGGAAAACGACAAACAAAAACAGAAAGCAAAGAACAACCCAAAAAAAGAACCAGAAACCCAGAAAGACAAGAACCAACACCAGTGATAACCCTACCATACATCAGAGGCATAACGGAAAAAATAAGAGCAACAATGAAAAAACACAACATAAACACACCAACAAAGCCATACACAACAGTTAGAAACAGACTAGTACACCCAAAAGACAAAATATCAGCTGGACAAAAATGTGGAGTCATCTACGAAATCCCATGCAAAATATGCAATAAAACATACATAGGAGAAACCGGACGCCAACTCAACACACGGACAATAGAACACAGAAAGGAGTGCGAGAAAGAGGCAAATCGTAAACACACAAGAGCAGCAAAAGAAGAAGCAGAAAGTACAATAAAAAAGTCAGCCGTAACAGATCATTGCTTAAGAGAAAACCATATAATGGACTGGGACAACACACGGATCATAACCACCGAACAACAAAAATACAAAAGATGGATCAAGGAAGCAATAGAGATAAGGAGACGTGGATGTGGGACCATGAACAGGGACGACGGAGTTTACACGCTGGACCACGCATGGGACTGCATCGTCGGAGAGGGGAGAGCGGGCAGTAGAGGGCGACAACGTCCTCTGCTGCCCGCAGATAAACGGAGAAGGAAGTGACGCGCCACCATCAGCGTCAGCCTGAAGAAGCCGGCAGCTGTCGGCGAAACTGTAGCTACAAACAGGTAAACAAAACTGTTTCTGTGTTTAAAAAAGAACGAAAGCATGGACATAAAGACGTTTTTTTAGACAAAAGGTACCGCGACAGAACCCCAGCTTTGATGGTACTGGTGTTGACTCAGGTTTGTGAGTCTTATTTGAAAATATTTGTGATTTGTAATATAAATTATGTTGACTAGTGTGTGTCGTGTGTGTGTGCGTGCGTGTGTGCACGTGCGCACGCACGTGTGCTAAGCCCCGAATCTTCTTCAGTCCTAAATCCGCCCCTGCTAGAGACCACTGTAAATGCGTTGATTAAACAAGTAAACCACTTTTGTAATAATATGCATCGATTTACCAAGTGCTAATACTGGTTTTTAGAGGTGTGGGGCAAGAATGAGGGGATATGAAATCTGGGGTTAGGCCCTTTTTCCTGTATTTGGTGTATTTTAATGGGGTTGTTGTTTGGATAGTACCAAAAATGTGATCAGAATAGACCAATGTTTTAGTGTGATCTGGCTCAAAATTCTGAATTGTTACTTCTTTTTTTTTTTTCCAGATTTAGTAAATTAAAGTATTTTCCAGAATGCAAACTCATTGTTGCTCTGTGCTAATTTACGCTCACAATAACAGCTCTTTCTTGTAAATGTTTTCCCTTTTCCACAATATTGCTAGAAAAACCACCATGTTTGCAGCATTAATAGTAGAAATGACAAATAACGATAAATAGGTGTGAAAAGTGTTTTTTTTTTTTGTCTATATGTCCCCTCGCTCTCTGTGTGTTTCTACCTCCGTGTTCTCCATTCTACAGTTAGGCGTGTATGATTTCAGGATACCTGGCTGCAATTGTGGGGTCATCTTTACAGGAAATGACAAAGAGATGGCTGCGTGAGATTGGCTGCTTGAGCTCATGTCATGGCGTGTTATGGCTGGGCAGTGAGCCAGTCACCAGCCATCTAGGGATGGAGGTGGGAGTTGGACAGCTAACTGACTTGGAAATGGCCAACATTGACAGGAGATGCAGGGTGAGGGATTCTTCGAATGACTGAACAAAATGTGTGGACATTCTACGGAGTTTGTTGACTTGTTTGGTTACATTAAACCAATGGTCTAAGTGAGTGGCCCCCAGACCATTATAATTGATGACCCCTGCATTAAACCCTCCTTGATTCATAAAGATGTCATGCGTGCAAACAGTGGCTTTTATCGGTGTTTTCCTCTCCATCCACGTCTTCTGCAGCTCTGTGAATCCAAGCTATTGAATAGAAATTTGTTTTTGGGTGTGGAGGTGGGGGGGTTGGTAGAGAAGTGAGGGGTCTGAATGAAGGCAACAACGTGGAAGAATCTGCCCATTGAGGACTGTGTGAATGTACACCTCGGGCCCAGGGGAAGCTGCATTGGGAGCCAGCCGACTGCTAAATACACCCATTTTAGGGGCTGCAGGGGCCGGACAGGTGATTAGCATAATCGGGGGCGAGGGGAGCCATACATATGATAATGCTGTAGTTGAAGGGGGTGGTGGTAAAGGTGGGGATTCAGGGTGAGGGGGGCAGCGGTTGGCAGCTGGGGGTGTCGCATTTGTGTCAGAGGGTCGGGGAGCTCCGGAGGGTGTGTGTGTGTGTGGCTGCGTGAAGAGATACTCGGCTGCAGCTTCACTCCCACTTTTATCATTTCTTTTTTTTTTTTTTGTCATATATTTTTTCTAAAAAGTCGCCCTCCCACTGTCTTGCTCTTTCTGCGCTCCCCCTGTGTGGAAATCTTTGTAAAAGCTGACAGGAGAGAAGGAGAGAGGGAGTGTGAGAGAGAGAGAGAGAGCATGAGGCTAAGGGGGGCTGATTGGGTCAGATAGGGTCTCGGCTCTCAGTAAGGCCTTTCATCACATATTTGTGGCTGTGTGCACACCTGCATTGCTGAGTGCACATTCAGACCCGGTGTGCTGCTGTGAATGCTTCTTCCACAATGCTGCTACAGCTGTTCCTTCTGCTGGTGCAACAACACAGAGGGGAGGGCAAGCAATGCTTCAAACTAGGGATGTCCCGATCAGGTTTATTTGCCCTCAAGTCCGAGTCCGAGTCATTTGATTTTGAGAATCTGCAGATACCGAGTCCCGATCCGATACTTTTGATGCATAAAAAAAAAATGAGAAAAGGAAGAAACAGTTCCAGAATGTTCCTTATTTTTAATTTAATTACCTTTTTATTTTCATTTTTAACAACAGATCACATCTGTGAGGTAGCTTGAACAATCAAGTAATAAATAACTTAAATTCTTCACTTTTGGACTTTATTGCAAATAGAAAAAGTCTAATATAAAAACAGATGGCACTTCAACTTAAAATACCTGGCAGGGGTCTATTTTGCCTCGGCCCCCAAAATGCTTAGATACGCCCCTGGGCATGGGACGGGGTTTTGAAGATGATCTGAATTGTATCAACTATATAAATACTACACGCTGATAAATTATTGCTTTATACAGGTACAATCGTATAGTGCGATCAATCTACCTACTTTTTATAATTTAAGAACTTTGTTTTGTTTTCTTGGTTTTTATTTTCCGATCTTCCTGTCCTGTCTGTCTCTGATCTTCCTGCATCTCCCAGTCCTCCAGAAAAACTCCTGCCTGCTTCCTTCTTTTTCACGTCACAAGTAACTTTTTAACTAGCAGATCAAATTGACCTATTGACCGCAAAAAAAGGCGGAGTGTGCGCCGCGCTGCCCTGCTGCGCCAGTGACGAGCGCTGCAGCGTGAGCGCGTTCACACGTCACGCTCAAACACAGACAGAACTTACCAGAGAGAAAATGAACGAACACGTATGACTGTGTGTTAATTGTATATATTTTGGGTGACGCCATTTAGAAACTTAGAAAATGTTACTGTGGCCGTGTGCAGAACGCAGCTGGAGTTCGTGAATAATCAGCGGTCTGCCTGCTGCTCTAAAGAATCCCGCTACACAGAGTCCATGTAAATAATATAATAAAGGTAGAAACTGGATCTTTTTTGTGCTCCTTCTGGGTGTGTAAGTTAAGGGCATCAGAGGAGCCTGACAACCTTTAATGAGAACCAAGTTGCTCTCCTGTAATTTGAACCCAGTACCCAACTCCGGATCGGAGTTTGGACCGGGAAGTAAAGCCCGGTCAGTCTGAAACCACGTGTTCAGGGCCGATTTCCAATCATTTGATCGGATCGGGACATCCCTACTTCAAACCGCTCATTATCGGTGTTTTAAAAGTGAAGCACGTAGACATGGACGTAATTTTCACTTTAGACGTGGGGGGACACGGGGGGTGGGGGGGTATCTTTACAGTATGTTCTAATGGGAAACAGGCTTCAACACAAACGGTTGTTTTCCGCTTGGTCCTAGAGCTCAACCACTGTCAATTTAATGTAGCGTAATATTGTTTTTGGATGGTAAAAAGTGCAGGGGTCAAAACTTGATTTTGGAAAAAGTGGGGGGGACATGTCCCCCCTGTCCCCCAAAATTACGTCCATGCACGTAGACGAAATCTAATCCGTTTTGCTAGAAATATTGTGGCGCTTACATGCTTCTGCAATATCTTTCTGTAGGCTACTTTTGTCAGATTTGTTCATTGATTTTGTTATTTTGGTAGTTAGTTTTGCTGCATTTTTTGAAATACTAGGTTAGAAATTGCCAGGTAATGTTTGCAAAACTTTTATCGTCAAACAAATGTTAGTAAATTTCTATTGGTTTCAGAAATGAAGGTATCCCCTTTATCTTAAACGTCATCCCTGAAGATGCTGTTCTGAAAGAAACACATATGCATAATGACGTGGGATGTTTGATATCAGCTTTCTTTTAACGATATCCAATTTCTGAAACCAATACCAATAAATGCATGTACCCCCCCCCCCCCCCATAAGAGAAAGACTAAATAATTTAAAGTAACAATCGTCACATATACCTCCTATCATACCTAATCTTTACATTGTCTGTGCAGAATAATACAACTACTGGGTCATTGATGCCAAACAAACAAAAATCTTTCATAAACTAAAAATATATCTCTTGGATCTGTCATACTTTGATATTTTGACTGAGTAGAGAAGTAGCTGAAGTGTTTGATGTATAGTATGTGGATGGTATGGTGCTTCATTAAGAGTAAAAACCGATATCAATCATTTATGATATAATAAAACCAATAGTGAAACTCTTCTTCTTGCTGTGTTTTAGTCTTTTTAACATCTTAATCTAACAGCTGAAATGTCTCCCAGTCTTCATTAGTGTCTAGGAGAGGTTCATCACTAAATCAAACAAATCAGCTGTGTTCATGATTGAAAACACATAGGAAATCAAATCAAATCAAAGATACTTTATTAATCCCAGAAGGAAATTAGAGTTCCAGTACACACAATTCAGAGATCATTTTAGCTAAAACGCTAACGTTAGCTTGCCTTGCGTTGACTGTAGAGTTGTGGGTGATGGTCACACAGATGTGTCATGAGATCTGAAGCGTTGCTGCCTTTCACAGACACTTTTTCTGCACGTGCTGCAAACAGGATCGCCGTCTTCTATCCACTGTCCCTCGGCATTCTTCAAATATCCAAAAGATGCCCGTACTTCCCACTTTGTCTTCTTTGAGGGATAAAAAATGTCCTCCTGAGCACTGCCGTCTCCTCCTTTGACCATTATTTCAGCTTTAGCTTCAAGAAAGTTTTGGTTGTAAACAACAAAGTGCTCATGTGCCGCCGGCAACTTCAGCAGATGATACGGTGGCTGGTAAGGGTCACCGCACCTACACCGCAGCCACGGTAAACCCACAGAGATAATTTTTTTTAAAAACACGACGGTTATTATTATTGTCAACTTTTTTACCGGGGTTTACTGCTACACCGGTTACCGTGACAACCCTACCTGATTGGTCTGCTTTGATCTCTTTTGAAAACTCCGATCAAAACCGATAGGGGCACTATCGGCCGATTGGGATCAAATGCCGATCCATCGGTGCATCCCTAGTTTGCACTTCTGTCGTATGCGCTACGTAACTTGGCCATGTACAAAACTTTTCTTAGATGTGTCTTACCTTTTAAGTTTTGGCGATATAGGGTTAGGGTTCTGTTCTGTTCTGTTTGCTTCACAGCCAGACAGGACACAAGAGAAAAAAAAAGTTTTGGCAATATAAAATTTCCAAGCGATATTGATCAGCCCCAAAATGACAATGCATGATATATTCGCTCAGGTGACTAGACATTTTTTGGGCCTAACATGCACGCACTGCATGGAGTGATCCGCCAATCACAGTTGTTGGAGCAGACCACAAGAGGTCCCCACGACATTTAGTTGTTTTCCAGATTTCACTGATGCATCAGTCAACAACATACTGCACCACGATTAGTTTGAGGGGGCAGTAATTCTGAATTATTGGCCAATAGCTGATGATTTAGCATCAGCTTAGGGGGTAACCTCTCTGTTGGATAAGTTGAAAAACTGATCAAAAATTTGAAGCAAATATGAGGATACTTACGAAGGTTATGACAAGAAAAACCTGCATGTGAAAGACATAAAGGCGTTGGATTGTAGACGAACGACGGGCTGTAGACTAACTGTTTTCTTGGAGTACTTTTACTAGATCCTTGTGGAAGTACAAATACAGCCTTTGTTCAACACGGCTCTGTTTTTCACAGATGAGGCTTCAAATGATGAGTTAAACATTAATTTGAATTTCCGAGTTTGACAAAACCGCTTCCTTTGGGTTGTGTCCTTGATTGGCATATATCTTTAGAATCACACGAATCCTAGTTTTCAAATGAGGTATAACATGTATATTTATATAGAACGAGTGTTAATAGAAATATGTGATTTGACTTGGAAGTTAGAAATGTCCCATCTTCTAAACTAATTTATAAGCAGAATATGTATATATCTCGCAAAAACATTGGCAAAGGGCTCCGACTATCGCCAATGGTCTATAAATTTGTCCAGTCGCCAAATCTTAATACACACCATTTTGGTACACTTTCTACTTAAGTTCTACTTATTTTCTCACAAATTAGTATATTCCACTAGTTCAATTCAAGTTTATTTATATAGCGCCAAATCACGACAAGAGTCGTCTCAAGGCTCTTCACATAATAAACATTCCAATTCACAGTTCATTAAGCCAATCAGAAATAATGTTTCCTATATAAGGAACCCAGCAAATTGCATCAAGTCACTGATTAGTGTCAGTGACTATACAGCAATCCTCATACTAAGCAAGCATGCAGCGACAGTGGAGAGGAAAACTCCCTTTTAACAGGAAGAAACCTCCAGAGAATCCTGGCTCAGTATAAGCAGCCATCCCCCACGACTCACTGGGGATCGAGAAGAAAGAGCAGGCACACACACACACACACACACACACACACACACACACACACACACACACACACACACACACACACACACACACACACACACACACACACACACACACACACACACACACACACACACACACACACACACACACACACACACACACAAAGTAATGTGTCTATAGTTATATTGTGATGTCTTAGTAAATATTGTATTTGGTGAAAGATAAACTTTATTGTATTTATCCTAGTGGATCTATAATTAAATGGATAAACTAGTATTAGCACATCAAAAGTCAATGAAAACAAAAAGTTATTATCGGGAGAGAGAGAATGTATTAGTGGTTAGCAGCAGTGTGCTAGTCGATGGCCCCCTCCATGAGGCCACTACAGCTCAGCACCAGCAGTAGTCACCAGCAGTTGCAACTCAGTGGGTTTTAATGACAGACATTTTTGATTATTTATTAATTTTGGGGGAACAGTAGTTTCTGTTTATTCCTTGGACGTTGGGGTCCTCAGGGTGGGTGAGGTTGCTGCGCTGGTAGCAGAAAGGTGAGCTGGTTTCAAGGGGGCCTTTTTCTTCACCACAGGGGGTCCTTGCTGAGATGGGGCCTAATCCAGCTAATCCACCCACTGCATAGATATGCACACGTGCGCACACACCAACACGGATGTGTTTAGCCACATGTGTGTACATGCATGGATTATGTTTTGCATATTTAAGACATGATTTTATATCAGAGAGTCACTCAAGCATAAGACATGAGGACATTGATGAATTATGTTTGAACATATTCACGTAAGAAAAAACATCTCTTCTTTTTGGCGTAGTTGTCTTTTTTATACCAGCGTCACACGCAGGTCTTGCATGCTGCTGGTGGTGCATGTTTTCCTTAAAAGTGCGGGTTGCTTGCTTCTGTTTTTAGCAAAAGAGATGTGAATGGGACGGGGCTGTGGTGTTTTGTGTGCAGCATGGTGAAAAGAGAAAGTTGGTGAGTAGAAAGGGGGCTGGGCTGGCTTTGACAGAGGGGCTGGGCTGATTGCCATCATGATCTGGCCAATTGCAGTGCAGGGCTGAATGGAGCGAAGGGAGAGAAAATGAGTAGAAATAGGAGGGGGAGGTGAGAATTGAAAAGAGGAAGGGGGGTGATGTCAGCTCCTTAGAAACTACTTTCTCTCCGTTGGTTGCCCACTGCCCCCCATTTCTTTTCTTGAAGACCAGGGGTTAATGTTATGCAACAGGCTCAATACCCACCACACCAAGGGCTCCACTGCACAAGCCTCCTCTGCTTCATTTTCTTCTGCACAGGTGCCAGTTTTCACATCAACCTCTCAGTAAAGGAGGAATGATGAAGAGTTTGCTATGCAAGACATCAAATATCTGAAGCTAGTTACTGGTGTTTTACTTGATTGACTGAATTTTGTGAATAGTCTTAGATCAGAGATCAAAAATGCACACCTAAGATGGGCTTTTGAGCTCAAACAGGAATTATCAGCAATCAGATACATTCATAATGAGTGTAGCTGAGAGACTTCACAGCTCGTTTTTTATGCCTTTGACAAACTTGTACTAGTTTTAACCATGTCCTACCTTCCTTGGAAAAAGCATATTCTTTAACTGATGACGTTCTGCTTGTTCCGCCTGGCTGCTGTTTGTCCTTATGTTCTCTTCTGCTGCAGATGTTTTTTAAACTCTTCTAGTGGTAATTTACTTTAATTGGAAGCCACTTGTTAAAGTTGTAGAAGCAACCGGACTAGATGCCTGAGCAACCTCAACTGGCCCCTCTCGACGTGGAGGAGCAGCAGGTCTACTCAGAGCCCCTCCCGGATGACTGAGCATCTCACCCTATCTCTAAGGGAGAGCCATGGCCACCCTGCAGAGAAAACTAATTTCAGCCGCTTGTAGCAGTGATCTCATTCTTTCAGTCACTACCCAAAGCTCATGACCATAGGTGAGGGTAAGAATGTAGATGGCTCAGCTTTCTGTTCACAGCAACAGACCGGTACAATGCCCGCATCACTGCAGATGCAGAACCAATCCACCCATCGATCTCACGTTCCAGTTTTCCCTCACTTGTGAGCAAGACCCCGAGATACTTAAACTCCCCTCCAGAACCCCTAAATAGACCTTACCAAGGAGGCTCAAAAGTGTGATCCCCCTGTAGTTGGAACACACTCTGTGGTCCCCCTTTTTAAATAGGGGGACCACCACCCCATTCTGCCAATCCAGTGGAACTACCAAAAATGTCCATGCATTACTGCAGAGGATGGTGGACCAGAATCTCCTTGAAGCCAAGTGGAATTCTTGCTCCATGGCTTCACTGAACTTGTCCCACGCCTGGGTTTTTTCCTCCGCGACCACCTGAGCCACATTTCACTTGCGCTGCCGGTACCCATCAGCTGCTTCTGGAGTCCCACAGGCCCAAAAGACCAGATAGGACTCTTTCTTCAGGTTGACTGTATTCCTAAGCCAGTGTCCACCTTTTGCAAACGATTCCCCTTATTGATTCCCCTTATCAACTCCAGTCGGCGCGGAGAACGAGGGAGTCACTGGAAGGAGCGCTCTCCAGCATCCCCCCCAAGGACTCCAAAAGGGAGGGTAGTCTGAGCTGCAGTTTGGTGCATAAACACAAACCAGTCAGGACCTGTCCCCCCACACGTAGGTGGAGGTAGTCTACCCTCTCGTTCACTGGGGTAAACCCCAACTTACAGGCAACAAGTATGCCCACCCCTGCTTGACGGCTCTCAGTGGGAGCAACTCCAGAGTGGTAGAGTGTCCAACCCCTCTTGAGGAAACTGTTTCCGGAGCCAGAGCCATGCGTTGAGGTGAGTCCAACTATATCAAGCTGGAACCTCTTAACCTCACACACCAACTCCAGCTCATCCCCCAAAGAGAGGTGACATTCCGCAAACCGAGAACTATCTTTTGTAGCCGAGGATCAGACCGCCAAGGTCCCTGCCTTCGGCTACCACCCAACACACAATGCACCCGACCCCTTTGGCCCCTCCCACAAGTTGGGAGATCATGGAAAGGGAAACCAATGTCTCCTCATCGGTCTGTGCCCAACCGGGATTGATGGATAAAAGCCCAGCCACCAGGTGCTCGCTTCGGAGGGGAGGCCCCTGTGACCCACGAGGGAACACGGTTTCCATTGATGTTTTTCTAAAATATTCCATTCTTTACATAATTAGAAATGTATAACTCCACAGTTTAACTGGTACTGGCAGTATCCTGTTACACAATAACATCAATACAATATTCAGTATGTATTCAATATTGTACAGTTCTGGATGTCAATAGAATGTGTGTCCCTTATGCTACAAAGCTCTAGAAACCCAAGTTTTCTTTTTATTTGTTTTTTTTAGTGATTGAAGATCACAATAATATGTCACTGCCTTTGTGTGTTTACCTGAAATCTTGTTATTTTCTTCTTCCTTTTCAAGTGTATGTGCTGCTGTAGGAAGTGAATTTCCCAATTGTGGGATCAATAAAGTCAGTTCCATTTTATTCTATTCTAAAGCTATTCTTGTGAATCCAAAGGTATAACGCTATCAAGGATACAACCATAACTGAAGGCGCAGTAAACGCTTTCATCAAACCACTCAGAAATTCAAACAACGTCTAAATTAGAGGCAGTAGCTCAGAAGGTAGAGTGGGTTGTCCAGGAATCAGAGGGTTGTATGTTCGATCCCGGCTCCCACCAGAGAATGCCGCTGTTGTGTCCTTGGGCAAGACACTTAACACACATTGCCTGCTGGTGGTGTACGGAGGGACCAGTAGCGCCAGTACTCAACAGCTTCAGCCGTGATTACATTGAAGCTCGTCGTCACCAGTGTGTGAATGTGTGGGTGAATGGGTGTATGATACATTGTAGTACAAAGTGCTTTGGAATCATGACTCGGAAATGTGAAATCATTTTATCATTTAAACTCACACTTAAAAGCCACATATCATTGGTAGAACTATCTCAAACAAAAATGTTCCTTTACATCTAAAATAATGTCTTAATGTCAACAAAATGGTTTTTGTAGTTGTAGCTTGAACCAGTTGTGGCACAGTATATTGTTGATTGACGCATCGAATAGCCAGTGAATTTCAAAAAACAGTGATCTCAAGCATGAGGAACCCTCCTGGCCAGCTTCTGCTAAATAAGAACATTGGTGATTGGTGGATCACTCCTTATGGGCTCGACACACAGGAGGCGAAAAACGACCGCGATCAGCAAAATTTGTCGCTGTCGCTTTTATTACCTGACACACGGGAGGCGATCCGCGGCAGCGACCAGCGGCAAAGCCGTCTACGCGGTCTGTTCCATGGCGAAATTGAAACTTCCGTTGTTTTGTTTGGCTGTCAGGTTGGAGGGAATTAAGGTTATTTAAGCGGTTCAGAGTTTAAAAAAAGTGGTAGATATGATGTTTCACAAGGTGCTGCTAGAGTTATGTGAAATCTTACTTCTGATTTTACTTTATAAAACATAATAATTATCAACTTCTCCTCCATGTTTGCTCGGAGATGTACGGAGCATCCTGGCCGCTCATTGGTCAGTGAATGAAACCTCCGTTGATTGGTCCTCGTCCGAGCGACAGCGATGAAAAGTTGAAAATGTTTCAACTTTCTGAGATTGCGTCGCTGGGTCGCCTGTGCACGACACGTGCACAAGCGCAAAATTTCACACGCATGTTTTTCGCGTTTCTCTTGGTAGGAGGGAGACCCGCGATTATCGCTTTGTCGCGCATGTCTCATTGAAAATGAATGGAGGAGAGGCGACGTCGCCTCCGGTGTGTCGAGCCCGTTACAGTCTGTGCCAGACCTACTGTACGAATTTATCAGCAATCATGATTTTTTTCAACTGCTTGGAAATTATTTTTTAATTACCAAATCAAAGTGCACAATACAATTGTATCAGCGAGCCAGACATGTGCCCATGTAGTTTTGAACTATTACACCTTTGGCTGATCATGTTCAGTCCATCTAGATGAAAGTCTACAGAAGGTGTTTATAGAAGAATGTATGGCTTTGGTTGTAGGGCTGGGCAATAAATAAAAAATGTATCGTTATCAAAATTTCTAACGCTTATCGAGAAAAATTTTCCCATCTCAATAAATTTTATTTTAAAAAACAAATAGATGTATGTAGGTTGGCAACATTCATGTCCCTTAAAGAAGCTGTACCAACTTTAGTCACTTAAAAATGCGACTCAAAGTAATAAAAGTGACAGCCCCATCTAGTGGACAACTTTTGTTTCTGCGCATACCTGTACTTATCGTCCATTTATCGTGGTGAAATCCTCAGTATATCGTGATGTTGATTTTAGGCCATATCACCCAACCCTAATTTAAAGGGGCATTATGGAAGTCTGACAGCCAAAACATGTATAGAAATAATAAATGTCTTCTTCATACATTCTCCTGCAATGCCCTGGTCCTGTAGAATGAGCCCTGGCATTTTTACTGTGATTGCCTGTTTTTCTGTAAAATCACAGAAAAAGAGAGATGCTCGGGTCGAGCAGGCTGCTTCATGCGCGTTCACGCTCAGGCATCGCCCGTAGCATTTGCTATCCGTAGCTTTAGCAGTAGAGAGAGAGGCAGTGCCACTTTGTCGCTGTTCCTAACGCCTAGTGACAAAGCTAGCTACATTTCTGAGGACCCTTAGCTACTTTCTGTAGAACTTTCTTCTAGATATTTCCTGCAAATTAGCAACAAAATAGACAATTTTCGCTTCAAACCGTTCTTTGGTTTGACGTTTCAGGTGTCATCAAGTATATAAAAGTTACAGATATTGTGAATATTACTAGAGTGTAGCTCACTTTGTAAGATGTCTGTCTCCCATACAGAAGACCTGGGTTTGATTCTGGGTGTGAACATAGTTTATTTAGAGTTTATTTTTTACATTAATGGTATATTTTTTTTACAGTAAGAATCCCAAATTTTTATTTGAGACTCGCCGAACGGCATTGAATTCACAGATAAAAAAGTTGTGGGTTCAACTTTCATTTTGGAACAATTTTTCAAGCAAGGGAAGGGAATGATCTGAGCATGCAGGAGGGCTGACCCATCATAAACCTTTGTCGGCTGTGCTGAAGAGAAAGGTACAGAACCAAATTATTTCATTAATTAGCTGTGTGTTCTCCTGTTCTTTGTCCTCTTGGCCACATACACGCACACACACTGGACTGTCTCAGCTGTAATTTTCGTTAAGGAGTGTGCACATACAGCATGCGCGCCTCGTGCACGAGCCTACTATTGAAGCTGCCGTTACGCTTTTGGCCTGAGGGGGCAATCGCGAGCATAAAAATTAAAACGTCCGTAAAGTCCCTTTAATGTATAAGTCTTTGTGCTCTTGCAGTTTTTGAAGCAATGCCTAACATTCACGAGAACTGCAGCGTGCAGCTTTAAAACGGCACCAAACACTAAAAGTGTTATTCACGCTGATTGCGTTGATCCTTTAACATTCCAGGAAAACAGGATTTAATTATTGGCAGATTATGGAGATACATTATTGACCACAAACCAGAGGGGCTGAACCCTATGGAGTGGAATTCACTCGAGCTAAATAACAAATATATTTTGGAGTGTTTGATTTAGAATATGCGCTGTATACATTTTATTTTCTATCCAGAGGAGGATATCTTAGTGAGAAACCTGAGTCTTGGAAAGTGTGAACTTTTTGGTCACAGCAGCCGAGCTCGAAGCTGGACACCTTCAAGTCATCAACACAAGCTGAGGTCATCCAGGTTTTTTTCTTTTTGCGCAGGCGAAAAATGAGGGAATATGTGTCACTGAGGAAACACAGCTGTGTGTACACACTTGAACGCACATGCATGCACGTTTGCAAGCATGTGTGCACGCTGACACTTTTTCTTGATCCAGCTGGGGTGTTAATTTCACCCCAAGGCCGTGTGAGTGTTGACCCCAAAACTTTGCAACCTCGTGAAGTGAGGAATTCTCTGGGCCCGAGGCTGTAATGTGCTGTTTCCTGTTCAGGAAGACTGCATTCCTTTGACTTGTCCCATTCCGTGCTTTAAACCTAAAGTCTTTGGGTGGTTGGCCACAACTTGGAAAGGGTTCAGAACAGGAACTGGATTCTTTCTAACCACGATCCTCCCATCTTTTTTCAATTACACCTTGCTTTATGTCCTTACATGTGTGGAAACAGGCTTAAAAATAAACGCCCCTCTCCCTGTACCTGTGTTCCTTTCCTTCCTCTTGACGGTGCACTTAAACCAAGCCTGGGGCTAGCTTCGCCTTTGAGGGCTGAGTGCATCAGACAAGTTGACTTGTTAGTGCACTGTCAGTGCACGTCGGGTCTTAATCAGTTCCATGCGTACTCCTTTGAAGGCAGTGCTGGTGTAACGTAGCTGTGTCGCTGGCCTAGCAATGGAAAGCATGTCGCTCCAGTTAGCCAAGGCCTGCTATTAATGATGAGTATTATAAACATGCTTTCAGACAGGATCAGATGGGAATGCTGTTTGGGTCCAGAAAAAAAGAAATCAAGTGTGTTTTCCTAATGCCCCAAGACATGGCCCCCTCCCTCCCCGTTTCATTGGTCTGACTGGGTGGTCCGGCAGAGCAGAGCTGACATGCTTACGTTCAACTTTAATGCCATTACAATGAAGCAAAAACATTCAATCCATGCCTGCTGTTGCACAAATTGAGCCGAATTGTTAAATTGGATTAAGACATAATAAAATGTTACAGATTTTTCACACAGTCAACTCTCTCACTGTTCAACGTTCGAGTTGTGTGTGTGTGTGTGTGTGTGTGTGTGTGTGTGTGCGTGAGTGCGTGTGGGAGTGACAGAAAGACAAATTGAAAGAAGATGACTGAACTGCTCGAGCTTTCACTTTTAGGCAAAATCCCCTCCCATATCAGACACACTGATCTGGAAGATGCATGCAGTCACTCAAATACATAAACATGAATGTAATTTCGAAATCCATCCATCTTCTGAACCCACTTGTCCATGTAGGGTCGCAGGGGGGGCTAGTGCCTATCTCCAGCGGTCAGTGGGCAATCAGGCGGGGTACACCCTGGACAGAGAGCCAGTCCATCACAGGGCAACACAGAGACAGACAGAACAAACAATCATGCACACACACACACACACACACACACACACACACACACACACACACACACACACACACACACACACACACACACACACCTAAGGACAATTTAGACAGACCAATCAACCTAACAGTCATGTTTTTGGACTGTGGGAGGAAGCCGGAGCACCCGGAGAGAACTCACACATGCACAGGGAGAACATGCCAACTCCATGCAGAAAGATCCCAGGCCAGGAAGCGAACCCATGACCTTCTTGCTGTATGGCAACAGCTCTAACCACTGTGCCACTGCGCAGCCCCGTAATTTTGAAATAAAACATCAAATTGGTATTTTATTGGAATATTAAGACTTTGCATGACCTTGCGTGATTACATTTGCCTTTATTTTTGTGTGTGTGACTTACCCAGACTTTCTCTGGCTTTACTGGGGCGAAGCAGGGCAGCTAAATGGCTGCTTTTGTAGCTTATAGCTCAGAGCACACGCACAGGGCTTAGTCTCACAATTCTTGAAGCAAATTATAACAAAAATGGCCAGGTTCCATCAGACATGCAGTGTCAAACACCTACGCAATCAATGCGCTTTGGCCATGATTTATTTATTTATTTATGTTCTACGTTTGATAAAAATCTTCTAAAGACGAACACACCCCAAACACGGTTCTTTTGATAATGAGTGCAGAAATTGAATTTTGCAATAATAATGTGATTGGGTGTGGGGTCTGAATATAAGACTTTCTCTGTCCTTGTCCAGTTGGCGGACGCGTAAATCAGGAACTGAAGTACACCAGGCAGAAGATGGGCGAGGAAGCCATGTTCAACCCTCAGCTGATGATTCAGACGCCGCGAGAGGAGGGGGCCAGCATTCTAACGGTGGAGGCCATCCTGCAGCACCTGGAGTCTGCTCTCCGAGCCAGCAGAGTTCATGTTTACCTTTATAACAGGTAAATACTGTGTTTTTTGTGACGTCTATGCATTTTCTGTACCTTTCTTGTTCCGAGTTAGTCATTTAATGTTGGCTTTGTACCATACATTTGTGTTCTGCATCACATTTCATAGGGAACAATAGTTTTATCGATTTTTATGTATTATTTTAAAAGTCTGGAACAATGAAAAAAAAGTTTTAACGATTCTTTCTGATTATAATCGATCACTGAGTTTTTCATGCAGGCAGAACATGAAAATAGTCTCCTACACCTATCTCCTGCATTAGCTTCTGATAGAAAATAGACGTGGAAATCTAGGATTAGAAAATCCTCATAGATCTACGTAACGCTGTCACTTAGCATTCATAGGCTCACCCATCGTGACTCATGAGGGGGAAGGCAGTTGATGGTTTAGCATCCAGGAACCAGCAGAGAACATCTAGGCTAGTATGTTTATGTTCATGTATTTAGCAGACGCTTTTGTCCAAAGCGACTTACAGGTGATAATTAAGCCAGCAGGTTGCCCTTGAGGCTAACAACAAACACTAGTAGAAGCTAACAATTAGCATTAGCAATTCCACCTCACAGCAGAACTCCTCCATGCTTGTGTTCATTGTGGAGATAAAACATCAAAGTTGCAAAGCAAACAGAGTCAGTGGTAAAGTCACATTGCTGTTAGCCAATCAGAGGAGACAAGTCTGAATATCAGGAAATAATAGGGATGGGTACCTTTGACATTTGAATCGATCCGGTACTAATTCCCGGTACCTAGGAATCGATACCGGTAATTAACGGTACCAATTTTCGATACTTTTGAGTGTTCATTATTTTAATTCTCTTTTATAATTAAATATATTTTTTTCTCAATATATAACCATATTTGGTATATATCACGATAAATAACATTCAACTGTTTGTATTTTAACATCGCCCTTGTAGTTTTATAAGCTGATAATTAAACTGAAGCAAACATCTTTACTGTGAACTAAATTTACTGTGTATCTTCATTCCTTTTGCCGTCCTTTTTCATTTGATTTTTCCTACTGGGAAGTTAGAATTTCCGAGGAGAAAGCGAACGCACCATTAGCTGATAACAACGGTGGCAATGGAAGCTAATTTATCAAGCTAACATTATCTTAAACAGTTTATTTAGCTGCTGGAGCAGATTAAAACGATAATGCCTCACACTTAGATCATTGTCACTGGTTTCGTCTTCACCCGTCGCATTTAGTAAAGTGAAGCCAAACTTTAGAGCATGTTCTTCTAGTAGGGAATTCGGAGTTCCGAGGAGAAAGCGAACGCACCATTAGCGAAACGGAAGCTAACATATCAAGCTAATTATATTTACCTACCGGAGCAGATTAAAACGATAATGCCTCACACTTAGATCGTTGTCGCTGGTTTCATCATCACCCAGTTACCCATCACATTTAGTGAAGTGGACCCAAGCTTTAGCGTGCGTTCTTTCTACCATGCTGCTCTGTTTACAACTGGCTCGCAGCGACCGACGACATAACGCTCTTGCGCATGCGCAGCTGTCTTGGTAAGTTCTCGTTATGATGGACGGGTACCGAAATGAGGCACCGTTTCAAATGACGTGAATCGGTGCTCGGTCGGTACTATGGAATTCGGTCGGTACCTTAAAAAGTACCGAATTCGGTACCCATCCCTAGAAAATAAGTCTTCAAATCCTGTCGTCTGAAGCTACTTAATCCTCCAGCTGAATTATCTTGATCAGTTCCATGCTGTAGTTCTTTTTTAAAACACAGAACAGTTTTGTTTACCTGTTTTCCCGCTACGTTTCGTTTGCGGCTGCAAACTTCCTCAGGCTGACACTGATGGTGGCGTCACTTCCTTCTCCGTTTATCAGCGGGCAGCAGAGGACGTTGCCGCCCTCTGCTGCCCGCTCTCCCCTCTCCGACGATGCAATCCCATGCGCGGCCCAAAGTGTAAACTCCACCCTCTCTGTTCACGGTCCCACATCCACGTCTCCTCATCTCTATAGCTTCTTTTATCCATCTGTTGTATTTCTGTTGTTCGGTGTTTATGCTCCTTGTGTTGTCCCAGTCCATTATGTGGTTTTCTCTTGTGCAGTGATCTGTCACGGCTGACTTCTTTATTGTGCTTTCTGCTTCTTCTTTTGCTGTCTTGATCAATATTTTATGCCTTTTCTAAAAACAAGTTCAGAGTTGAATTTAAAGTAGGTGACTGTAAAGTTTTGGTTTCTTTCAGAAAATGGGAATTGGAACATTTATGCTACAAATCAGGAGAATTCGTGACAGAAACTCATTTCATGAATCAGGTGAGAGTTCTTCCCTATTCCAGATCAAACAGAACTGTGTGTGTGTGTGTTATCAGTTTGTGTAAATCCTGCTTTATGTTTATCTATGTAGATGATAGAAAATCTTAATCCCTGCCTCATCATCACCCCTTTGGACTGTTTCTGGGAAGGAGCCAAGCTTCACTCTGGAATGGCTTATCTTCCGTGAGTACAAGAGAAACTGGAAAACCGAATTGCAGAGAGATGCGTTCGTGCACCACGTCGCTGCACATGTTGTCGCCTCTATCGGACCCGCTGCGTCTTGTTTTTACACCACTCGGTCCATCCAAAGAGACACAGAAGGGCAAGTGTGTGAGCATGTGTGTCCTGAAATCGTCCCCTCTGAAGGCTCTATTGTAGTGGTCTCTGGCATGCGTATCGCTGGCAGTAGATTCCCTCCAGCCCTGGGCCTCACGCCATTGTCTGGCTGTTCTGTTGCTAATAGCCTGCTGCTACAGTAATACTCAACAGACCTTTACCTCTGCGTGGGTTAGCCCATGCATGTGTGTGTGTGCATACATGTGTTTTGTAGATGTGTGTGAATCAACCTAAGTTGCTCTTATATCCGTGTGTGTGTGCGCATGTGCCAGTGTGTGTTTCTTTGAGAAGGTAAATAAGAGTTTTTACTATGTTCTGGTTGGTAGGCCAGGAATAATAACCCAAGCCTGGTTAAGCACATACAATGTAGTCTGAATGACAGAGAATGAGAGATTCAGAGCAAGAAAGGTTGGAATGTGTATAGAGCACGGAAAGACGAGGTCTGGGTTTTAGGCAGGAAATCAGCCAATGCATGATGGGAAATGGTCACTTGGGAAGAAGGAAATCATTTGCTGCCATCTGAAGTTTAAATGTTGCCACAAGATCCTTTTTACTGACATGTAACCCTTTTCACTAGATTTTTAGATGTCAGAAGAGGCGATTTACTGGTTGTGATTTTGTTTCTGTTAAAAACCTTTTATCATGAGACAAAAACACAATGCACTTTCACCTGTTAAAGAGACGTTATGGAAGTTTGACAGCCAAAACATGTATAGAAATAATAAATGTCTTCTTTATACATTCTCCTGCAATGCCCTGGTCCTGTACAATGAGCCCTGGCATTTTTACTGTGATTGCCTGTTTTTCTGTAAAATCACAGACTTTAAATGATTTATTTTTCTTTACAGATCAACAATCAGTGTTAATGACTGAAACTTGTTTTCCACTAATAAAACCAGGGCAACTGATAAACCAGTTTAGAAGTTGATCTTTAGGGAGCCCTGTCCATCCAGCAGACAGAGCACCTGCCCGATCCCCCACACCGCTCTAAACGAGTCCAGGTTCCCAGTAAGTTCGTAAAAAGCGTGTTCGATCTTTAAGCGAGCTTCCACCAGGCCCTTCAGACTCTTCTCAGCATCAGTCCAGCTCTGTCCCAGCATCTGGTTTTTCCTGGTTTTCCAGATGGCTAGTTTCGCACATGCAAATAAAAAGTTAATTAACAGTATTGTCCGTTTTTTTCTGACACTGTACTTGGGCCCGAAAACGAATAAGTGCAGGGTAAAAGTCTCCCCCAGAGCACTAACCCACCGTTCTAAAACCTTAAACATCCCTGATAACCTAGAACATGCTACCACTAGGTGCTCTAGGGTCTCTGTTTGGTTACAGAAAGGACATCCCTCCCCGGTGCTTGGATCAAAGCGGGCTCTGTGTCTGTTTGT